>NW_011962896.1:0-3025 GCF_000949405.1 Vollenhovia emeryi
TTGATAATCCTCACAGAATCCCAATAGCATGCTGAGCGGCACACAAAAATTAAAGTCTCCGGTTCCATTGTTCACCACATTCCAGCCGGCATTCTTCAGAGACATCATTTTATCGAACGATGACGAGACATAGGTCTTGAGCGTGCTGGTTATTCCAACATTTCTGGCACGATCAATCTCCACACCATCAAGTTCATATTGTATCTCGTCGAACATGAACGCGACACAATTATTTCTCAGTACTACATCAGATCCTTCGATTTGTTTGTCAGTAGTTAGTTTTCCCTCGATGTACAGAAAACTTTCGTGTGGCAACGTATAGAGATCCTGTTGTTGTATAGGTTGTAACGGAGGCGACAGGGGGGGGGGGGCGCGAACGATAGAAAGAGACCGCACGACGATGTGCGAGTGAGTGCGACAGCAGCACAAGTGCAAGTGAGAAAGCAATAGCGGCGCGGTTGCCATGGCAACTTTACCTAACAACGCCGCGCCTGCCCCTGCCGTCTCTACCCCGCGCGCCTATACTCTGGGGGGTATAAAAGCCCTCCGGAGCTGGCGAAAATAATTCAGTCTTGCCTCGGCACTCCGAGCGAAGACAACCGGCGGTGGATGCCTCCCACATCCACTGCGATATACGCCGAGTACACGGGTGCTCCTGTCAATCGGCAGTATACCACTCCGGAGCGCATGACAGTGGAGGCGCTACTCCGTCGTGCGCCCCGACCTGCAGTAACGTACACATAACGGGGTGCTTCCCGGTGTACACATGTTACTATTTCCCGTACCGGTCTCCCGTATACACTCCTGACTCCGTCACCCCCGTGACAATGGGCGCCTCCGTGTTTCGAGGAGACGGAGTATCTCCGCAGTAACGTACACTTAACGGGGTGCTTCCCGGTGTACAAATGTTACTTAATTTTCACGCATAACGAGGCGCTGCTCGGGCGTGTTCCAGTCCTGTACCCGGCTCCGTTTCCGTCTTAGCATCGGGTACATTCGTGATTTGACGGGGCCGAGTACGCACGCACTACGAGGTACTTCTCGGCGTGCTCCTGTCCTGACCCTGATCCTTTTCCTGTTCCTGACCGGTGATAGAGCTTTGGGGGGAATATTCGGGTGGGAAGAATTTCTAATTAATTCTAGTTTAAGCTTCCGTAGAATTAATCCTGTCACTTTCTCCCTTATAGACCTGAGGATCCCGTATAAGACGTCCTCTCCGATCGTTTCCAGCGCGTTACCAGTGTTATATTATAGCGTTAATATTAATTACTCGTTTTGTTATTCCTGTACGTTACTCTTAGTTTTTTTTCTTATTCCGTTCCACTTAATTTTGTACAATACCGCGACACTTGCGTTTGCTCATTAAATCCGATTGCATTATTCATTTTCACTTATATAATCTCATAGTTAGTATTTATACCTTGTATTCGATTTAATTACACCGCAAAGCAACATATCGAATCCTTTCGGTTCCTGTATCTTAAAATCCAGCGGCATATTTCCTGTAAATCCGATTAATCCGACTAGCCATAGTATTGTTTATCCTGTATTCCGATCCAGCCGCGTACTTTTTGTACATCATTATAATCTGAATAATTATATTCCTTTTCTCCTTTGTATTTTAAACACAGGGCGTATCCACTGTAAAACCGACTAATCCTTTTCTTTTCCTTTGTATTTAATCACAGAGCGTACCCATTGTAAATACCTCGATCCCTTGTATCTAATCCTTGAATAAAACTCGTTCCTTTTGTTTTTAACTTTAAAAGACACTTGTCCGATTTATTTCCGATCCTTACAAGCGATTCACCTCACTAGTAATTAAGATATCTTCCTCCTTTCCTCTAGACGGCCCTGGAAGTGAGCATATTCGGCAAATAAGAGGAACGGAGGATTTCTTTTGTCGACACACAGCACGTCAACACCGAAACCGAGACGCGAACTCTTTCAACCGTAATTAGAACCAGGCGTCTGATTAATTACCGTTTAAATATCCTGAATTAATAATACATGCCGGAGTCCTGTCCAAAATCCGGAAACCGGAAAGAGTAAGCTTCGTTACAAGGTATTCTTATCTCATCGCTGTGTCCGAATGTAGTGTTGGCAAACGGATTGTACGAGTGAGTCTCAATCTTGACGATCCGCTCGTCGAAGATTGGCTCTTCGTTGGTATTGAGAATGTCAATCATTGTTTGCGCACTACGAATCTCAAAGAGGTTAAAAATTCCACGTTCGATGCGTTGAGTTTCTTCTTCTTGCAACAACCAGACGACTGGATATCACCGAATCTCGATGTCGCCGGCTTGGTGGTATCTTTTACAATTGCTCCGATTTGTTCAGCACGAGCATCTCATGCACACTCGCGCGCGTTATCGCTGTCGTCGGCGTACGTGCAATCTGAGGGTGATTTCTTCTCCGCGAAAGTCGAGCAATTGACTGTTCTGATCCGCAACGCGTACCGTTAAATCGGTAATGCTGCGTGCGATGACTGGCAGGTAAATGATCTGCATCGGCGTTTCCGATATCTTATATCCTGGTGGTACGCTCGGTGAAAATTCGTGTATCGTGTGCACGGGCTTGCTGTTGCTGTACGCACCCGCGGTCGGGAGAGGCTCAATTGCGCACAGTACAATTGGACACGATGCAATTGCACACAGTGCTATTGGACACATAATGATGCGCACAGTTCTTTTGCGCACAGTTCTTTTGCGCACCGTTCATTTGGACACAGTTCTTTTGCGCACCGTACAATTGGACACCGTTGCTTTTGGACACAGGTTATCGAAATATAATTTAAAACACACAGACACACGCGTATGCATGTAGAGCCCTGTTTGGAAATTTTGCTAATTTATAAATAATAAATCTTTCTAAATCAGCGTTTGTTCAATTGGACAATTCTTTTACGCACAGTTCAGTGTCGCACAGTTCAGTGTCGCACAGTTCAGTGTCGCACAGTTCAGTGTCGCACAGTTCAGTGTCGCACAGTTCAGTGTCGCACAGTTCAGTTTCGCACAGTTCAGTT
>NW_011962897.1:0-3027 GCF_000949405.1 Vollenhovia emeryi
GTACTCAGTATATCGTATACTGTGAGGTGAATAAGATGTTGCTTCACGCGTTCCTACACCTACATCTACCACTATTTTTAAGTTGGCTACTTTTGCATCAGACACCCTGTATATATTTAATCCGGGTTAACTGTTCTGTAGAGCAGATAATTTTCCATCGTTTGTAAGTCCATACGCACACAAGAATATTGTGCTTTACAGAAATACGCAAACCCGATACAAACTTATTTTCTTTATAACTTTTTAACAAACAATGAGCGACGGGAATGGGCAAAATTTCCGAATTGTTCATTATTTTTCTTTCCCCCGATGTCTCCATGCATGCGTACTTCTCAAGACATGTATATGATTCGTAAAATTATGCTTTATTTAATCAACTTTGTATGCATATAACTTTTTAACGAACTACGAGCGACGGCTAAAACCTCTTCAAGGTCACTCAGGAGGGCGACCTTGACAACATATGTCAAGGTCAAGGTCATCGGGGCTGGCTCCCTTCATCGATATATTTACCTAATGTACTTTCGAAATGAGTCATAAATTTTCAATATTCTTTATGTTGCATTAGAAATTACCAAATATACTAATACATAATACTTTTCTCATAATTTCCTGGTTATTTGAGATTATGTGTTTGTATTATACATAATGAACTAGTGGGTGCTGAGACTGTTTTATAAGATTCAGTTCGTATTGACTGTGCCAGTGGGTGCTGGGACTGTTCTTTTTTTAAGACAGAGTCCGCGCTAGCTATGCTGGTGGGTGCTGGGACTATCTTCTAGGGAACAGAGTCCGCATTAGCAAATTCAATATGAGCTATCTTCTAAAACATAGTCCGCGTTAGTTTCATTAAGTAAGCTTTTTTTTATTGGTTTTTTTGGTCCTTTATTTGTTTTTTAATGTACTTTTCAAATGAGTCATAAATTTTCAATATTCTTTATGTTGCATTAGAAATATACCAAATATATTAATACATATTTATTCTTTAATTTTGCTGCTTGTATGTTATCTTGGATTGATTTTGTATTGTATACAATGTGCAATGCTAAAAAATAAACGTAAAATTAGGATGTTTAGATTCTTAATATGTTATAAGCAGAAATATTTATAAAATGTGTTCTTTTTTAATTTTGTTTATTTTTCTGCGTGATTTTATATCAGATGTTCCGCATACGTACTTTGATTTGTACATGTTTATTGTATGTACAAATACAAGTCTAATAAACATTAATTTATGTATGTATGAATGATGTATATGTATGAATACGTATGAATAAACATTAATTTACAGAATGTTAATAAAGAGTCACAAATTTATATTATTTAACCAAATAAATATATAGAATATAAAAATATACGCGTGCGTATGTGCGTGTAATGTACCTACGATATACGATACATATTACAAATAATATTCTGGTATATCAATAGAATATCCTCAGTATATACCATTGATATATTTTCAGCACATACTACGTATGAGAAAAAGTGGACATTAGTGCATTCTCAGTACGTACTCAGTACATCATAGAACATATTCAAAAGCTATGAGAATATACGTAATATACTGTTGAGATATTCTCAGAACTTTCTCAGTATCTACATGTGCTGTGTGGGACTACATTACTCTGTAAATTAATGTTTATTCATACGTATTCATACATATACATCATTCATACATACATAAATTAATGTTTATTAGACTTGTATTTGTACATACAATAAACATGTACAAATCAAAGTACGTATGCGGAACATCTGATATAAAATCACGCAGAAAAATAAACAAAATTAAAAAAGAACACATTTTATAAATATTTCTGCTTATAACATATTAAGAATCTAAACATCCTAATTTTACGTTTATTTTTTAGCATTGCACATTAGACTAAAGACAGTAAAATTATAAATTTGTAATATAACTGTTATGACATATTCGTTATGTATTTTATGTTATTTTCTAGTTATATAGCAGCAACTGAATGGTCGACTGAAGCAGTTATGTAGAAGAAGACAGAAAAATTACACAACTGTAACATAACTGTTATGACGTATTCGTTATGTTATTTTGTTACTTTCTAGTTACATAGCAGCTACTGAATTTGTCGATTAAAGCATTTATGTAGAAGAAGACAGAAAAATCATGCAACTGTAACATAACTGTTATGACGTATTTGTTATGTTATTTGTTTCTTTCCGGTTATAGAGCAGCTACTGAATGTGTCGACTGGGTTATTTGGTTATTAATACATATTATATATGTTTATTTGATAAACGCGCTGTTTAATTTGAGCAGCAATTGTTTTTCGAAAGTATCATCGTGCATACTTCGACGATTGGGGCGTATAATCATACCTCCGTATGAAAATAAGCGTTCTACTGGTGCAGACGATGGTAGCGCAGTATTATATTTTATAAAAACTTCTTTAATTGTGGGAACTGCATTAAGCGAGTCGAAACATGTATCTTTATTCTGCAAATACTGCAGGCATTGCAGTTCAATCGTATTTTTAACGGAGGTGCGGGAGGTGTTTGAAACACTTTCATCCGAACCCAAACAGCACAGGTAGATGCTGAGAATGTTCGCAGAATATCGCAACAGTAGATTGCGCATGTTCTCAGAACATACGAGATACGTACTACGATTTGATACGAACGTACTAAGAAGATTCCTATTTCCGGGGTTTTCCAGTTCGTAGTACATACTGAGAATATTTTGCAGTACATACGTAGAATATCCGTAGAATCATTATAGAACCGAGTATAGAACGTGCGCAGAATGTATTTCTTTTTACAGTAGGTAGGGTAAATTATTAGTACTTATTCATAATTATAAAAATATATTTATTGTGTAATTATTTTATTTTGCTACATCCATAATATTGCAAAGAAAAGAACATTTATAAACTAAAACTTGGCTACAGCATTTATACATTTGCTGATAGCTGATTCACTCTTGCGTTCTCTTACGCAAAGATAAACACCCTTTGCATATACACACACACACACACACACACACACACATAA
>NW_011962898.1:0-3028 GCF_000949405.1 Vollenhovia emeryi
ATATATCTCATACACAATTTGGCGTAATTACCCCCATACAGCCATTTATATGTATATAATTATGTATGAAAAGTGTTTAAATCAATAAATTTTCTACTAAATCGCCGTCGGATATTTGATTCACAAATTTAAAAATATATTAGTGAAAACAAGGTATTATGGTCGTTTTATACATATATTTATTAAATTAATGTCATTTCTTTCTTTATTTATTTCATTTAAATTTATTTATTTACTTAATTTATTTAAATTAATTTAAATTTATTTATTTATTTATTTATTTATTTATTTATAAATTATATTTATTATATTTATTTGATTTTGTATTTAGAAATCATCCCACATTATTCATTAGTATAACCAAGAGACAAGCCGGCGAAAGATCAGGGGAGCGATCGCGTGCACCGATCGAATTCGAATTCGAGAAGGAATATGCCATCCGATACCACTCTTCGTACATGATCAATCTATGGTCTGAGGGAAACTATCCTATAATAAATAAGCATGAACCATGAAACCTGTAGAGTAGAGACGTATGAGAAGTCGACCGATCGAATTCGATCGTGCACGCGATCGCTCCCCTGATCCGACAGCGAGTTAACGCGAATCAAATGAATAATCATGTTATTTATTATGGATTTGCCGCCGCATATACATTTATGTTACACATTGTATACACAAATTTGACAGCACCATGATCACTCACCGCGCATGAGCGCGGACAGGGATTCGCATCCTGAATTTTTTTGCGCGTTCGTAAACTCATCAAAAAAAAAAGTGTCGCAACCTCATTGCTCCCCACTGTACAATGGACGTTCTTTGTACGTCAGCTGCAACTGATATGGACGTTCGATGTACGTACATACACAATATCCGGCATGGATGTTCATTGTACGTACATAGGACGTACTTGTGTTTATTGGGTGCCTCAACTAACCCGTTTCCCAAAGGTTACTTGATTGCTTCAATTAGAGACAGAATTGTGAAAATCAATAAAGCAGGCATGAAGGTAACCATGATTTGGATCCCCTCACACAGAGGCATTACTGGCAATGAAGAGGCAGACAGCCTGGCACGAAAGGCACACGATGAGGACAAGATAACGAATTGCAAGATACCCTTCACTGATCTCTACGCTGAGGCAACTAACAATATGAAGTCTTCGGGTAATGTATTCTTCACGGACAAAGCCCTATTTAAGGGCAAGTTTTATCATCAACATTTTCACTGTTAGACACCCAAACCCTGGTTTTACAAAATTCATCTAAAAAGAGAAGAAATTGTCATTATCAATCGAATTCGCAGCAACCATTACAACCTAAATTACAGCTTGTCTAGAAAGAACATTGTAAACTCGGCCGAGTGTCCTGTGGTCATTTAACACAAGATGTTAATCATATCATATTTAGCTGTCCCAACCATAGGCATAATAAATAAAATGAGTAAATTAACTGATCACTTGAAATCCATTTCCAATCAATCAGACCCCCTCGATCTCAATCTCCCCTCTCATTGCGAATCCTTCCGTGAAAATCTGTCGTCTGATATTGGCGGCTTTTTAAGGCTGCAAATCTTAAAATTTGAAATCATTATTGTGATATGGCACCATTGAACTATAACCATACTGGAAGGAGCACTGCCTACCCCCTCCATAAGATCGAGCGGTCAGAGAGAGATAGTTGAATGGCAATGGTGATGTCTCTTTTTAACGTCAACTACCGTGGCTGAAAACATTGGTTCAGATTTGTTCTCGTATAGTGGTGACAACCAAAAAGTGTATATCTATCAAAAATGGGAAGAGAATGTTATATAAAAAATTGTCTTAAGACACGTGATAAAGATATGAATTTATCATTACACAAGTAAGCAAATTAGAGTAAAATTACGAAAGCAAATGTGTTCAGACTGTGTAGTATATCGAGTCACGTGATCGCTGTAGTTAGTTAGACAAGGGGCGTTTTCCAACAAGGACACAATGCGACACAGTGTAACACTGTGAATCATTATGTATTGTTTTGTTTGCCAATGTTAAACAAGGATGAAACGATTCACTGTGTTACACTGTGTCCTTGCTGGAAAACGCCCAAGAATAGCTCCATTGCCATTCAACTCTTTGACTATATAATCATGGACTGCTAGTTGCCGCATTCAGGCTGTAATCAACATCACGAGCGCCACCATAGGATAAATGGCAGAAAATCGAAACACTAAGTCAAATTTAATGGTAAAACAGGACAGAAGATTATCATGTTTATCAGAGTTCAGAACCAATTATATTATAATTGGTTCTGAACTCTGATAAACATGATAAAACAGCACGACATGAGCTATATTCTATCTCTGTCTTCTGTCCTGTTTTACCATTAAATCTGACTTAGTGTTTTGATTTTCTGCCATTTATCCTATGGCGGCACTCGTGATGTTGATTACGTGTTAGACCAGGCAAAGTGGAGGCAACTAGCAGTCCATGATTATATAGTCAAAGATTCAACTATCCCTCTCGCACCGTTTGGACCGCACGACAACAATGGAGTGCCTCCGCTACAATGATTCTCGGTTCTGTCTACAATGGTCGTAGTCGTAAGAATAATCGACTGCGATTGGTCAATTCAGTCAGACGCATAAGAATTGACCAATCGCAGTCGATTATTCTTACGACTACGACCATTGTAGACAGAACCGAGAATCATTGTAGCGGAGGCTTAAAGCCTATCACACAATGCCAGGAAACAGGCAACAGGAACAGGGAATAGAATTTCTGACGCGTTGGATTGGTTGGTAGAAAATTTCTGACGAATCTAACGCGTCAAAAATTCTATTCTCTATTCCTATTGCCTGTTGCCTGGCATTGTGTGATAGGTTTTATTAAAGTCACTAGATATATAAAGTACCGCAATCGTCCGCCATTTTGGCTCCATGACGCGGCTATTTCGAATCCATCCCAGACAGCACACGATATCCTATGGATGTCGTCATTTTCAATACTCTCGAGACATTGTACCTACGTCTCCAGAGATATTTGTACGTT
>NW_011962899.1:0-3028 GCF_000949405.1 Vollenhovia emeryi
TCGTAATATTGTTATATGTAATATGTGAATGGTATAAAAAGCTTTTTACGTATAGAGTATTAATATCAGGCGTAATTCTGGGAATAGTATAAAACTTTAATATGTACTAATATAATGAAGCAACTTAATGTATGTCTAATTAAGGTTATTAGCTAGTAATTAATATAATTGAGATATATATAGTGTAATGACTAGAGTTAACACTCTGCAACATTTTAATACTAAAAGCGATAAAATATGTCTGATTGGAGTAATAGAGTATAGTAGCATGATTATACAAAACTTATAAAGGCAAAGTGTTATGATTATTGAAGCAAAAATTAATTAGAGCCGAGGGTTGCTTATAAGTAGTCGTAATATTAAATGTAATAAAGTGATAAAATATATTCGCACGCATTATATTCGCACGCATAATCGGAAAGCTTATTTATATAAAATGATTGAAGGTAAGTATTATAATTATAAAATCGAAAAATTTTCGCGGGACGTTACACCTCCCCCCTTATTTAACAATGTATCCCGACATTTTATTAGGGATACATTGTGAATCGCCGCTGCGATTCGGTAAAGTAGGATATAATTGAGGTGTAGGGGCCTCGATATCGGCATGTATTGTATATGGTTGTGGCTGTGGTTGCGACTGTGTAGTAATACTTAATTGATCGTTTGGTTGAGAATGAATTTCAATTTTTTCAGTTTTCGTCTCATAATGGGCTGATTGCGTTTTCTAGATAAATATAATAAAAGGTGAGTTATAGAGCTCCAGAGTGCACCGAGCAAATGCAGGCTGCACCCGTAGACACTATGCAATGCGTAACCATGGATCAAGGTGTCAATGCATGCTTTTATTAATCTGATTACAATAATGATTCCCATGATTCCGGCGGTTGCAGATCCAAAATTAATGAAACCTCGCCAAATGCGAGAGGCTGCGCTTTCTGCGATTTTGTTTAAAGCGGCTTCATCTAGTAAGTTGTAAGTGGAAAAAGAATTTGGATTGACGCTATGTCCAGATAATCGTCGAGCAATATCATTTAATAAGGCTGGTTTTTCCGCGGGGAACATTATGTGGTCTCTCAATTTTTCTATGTCACTTTCGGAGTATATTCCTGATATGGCCAGGGGGCCGGGTTTAGTATAGTTCCATGATAGTTTGGTTAATGGCTTCATCTGCTGTGGGGGTAGTTGTAGGACTTGCGGTTTTGGAGTGAATTGGATCCAGGTATTTTCAATATGGTATAAAGTAGGTAGGTCAGACGAGCATTCCCGCTCGTTGCCAGTTCGGGTAATTATACGGGATTTCGGAGTTAGGAATAAGGATGCGTTCCGTAAGGTGATTGGCAATTCGTTGTAGCACTCGTCGGTCTTCCGGACGGCGACCTCGACTGGTATACATTTAATGACGTGAACGGCTTCTCCGGCGGTGACGGCCATATGTCCGGGTCCATTCATGAGCCTGTAGGCGAACTCGTCAGGTTGCAGAGTAGCAAAAGACAAGGTGTTAGTCAGGACTTGCCTTTCCAGTGTACACTTTTGCTGCATCACATTGTGATAAAGGAGCGTCATTTGATTTTGAAGGTGGCGCTCTATGTAGACGAACTTCGAATTCATGTACGTGAAGATATCCAGGTTGGGTATGGAGATGCTTCCCTTCTTGGTGAAGACGTCTCCGTCTATTATTTCGAGGATGAACAATTTTGGGTGTTCCGTGCGGAGTAATTTATATCCGCACAGGGGCTGTTCCTGAGTGGTCATCAATGCGAAAGTTGTTTCTTGTGTAGTAAGGCTGTAGATAGGTCGAGGAGGTGTTTCACTGCTGGGCGACACTATTTTGTCGGCCGGTCCTTCGTACAGAACGTCGTAATTTTCGAATTTGCAGGAGGATGTAGGCATGGGTTTCCAGAAGGAATATCCATCATCGGGATCGAGACAGAAACCATCGGCCAAGAAGCATGTAGTTCCAGAGCGTAATTTTATTTTCCGGTGTTTAAGTGCACGGGTGAGAATCCCGATTTGATTGTAATTTTGGCCGAAGCCTGAACTACTACGTCAGTCCAAGTTCCGTAAGGATCTGAATACTGAGTACCTTTACAAGTACCGTCGTTTGATATTTCACCGGCGTGAAGCTCCTGTAGGTGGTGTCGTTAGCGTGAATTTTGTCTATGTGGCCGTATGGCCCGATGGAAATAATTCCATCTATGAACATTCTGACACAGGTGTGATAATTAGTTTCGTGTACATAATCAGCGAGTCCCATAGATACTGCTGATATGTGAGAATGCATTCCACAGTGATACATGGCTCGCGAGATCTCTACCTTACATTGAAAGACCTCGGCTTGAGTGTAATAAGAAATAGAGACTCACTGCCTAAAATCAATCGATTCGGAACTACCTGCCTTTTTCAGATACGTAGACGATATTTTCGCTATAGTCCCAACATGCAAAATTAACACAACTTTAGAAACCTTCAACAGATACCATCCTAGACTAAGATTCACCTGTGAAACGGAAAAAAACATGTCTATCAACTTTCTCGACACGACTATCATTAGAAATAACGAAAACCTTTTAACAAACTGGTTCCGAAAACCTACGTTTTCCGGCCGCTATATCAATTTTTACTCCAACCATCCAATTAAATATAAAACTAATATTATAACGAATCTAGTCGACCGAGCCATTTTATTGTCAGACGAGCGGTTTCATGATTCCAATATTGACACAGTTAAAGACATCCTAAAGAACAACTGCTTCCCAACGCACATTATAGACAAATTCATCAAAAAAAAGACTCAAAGAGATAAAATACAGCGACGTTATACCTAGTTCCAATAAGGAAAAGAACCAGTTCCTACACAACAAGCACATAGTTACAGTTCCTTACATACAGAACATAAGTAACAATATTAAAAATATTTTAAACGATAGAGGTTTCTACACTATATTTACCATCCCCAAGAAACTAAACTGCATCATCAAAACAGGGAAAGATCCTCTCGACAAACTCAATCAAAAAGAATTGATAT
>NW_011962900.1:0-3028 GCF_000949405.1 Vollenhovia emeryi
CATTATTGATAAATTCCGAGAAAATTGATTTTGTCCCAAGATCGAGATTGTGAATTAATCTTTCGATTGGATGAATCTCTTTCACGTCGTGCATTAAATAGCAAACTTAATTTATGTTCACTCAAAATTTATTTTTCTAAATATACACATATGTAATTGCACGGTTTTTTTGTTGATATTCCCCTCCTCGGGTACTACCTTGCCGTGGTGGAGGGGCTTAAGTACCCTGAAGAGTTACACTCTAAAAATCAATCAGTGCATTATCACTGAATCAGTGAATATTCATTGTTTTCAGTGATAATCCAGCGATTGACTTTTAGAGAGTACATACTCTAAAGACGGGACAACCAAAAGTACCCATTGCTCTATTTAGGTCCAATTTTTCATTTTTTAATAAACTGTTGATCACAGTTTAATCGATTCTCTCTCTTTTCTTAGAAAATAATATAGAAAAGGATAGAGAGTCGAGTAACTTCCACATTAACAGTTAACCAGAAAATGATAAACCAGGCCTAACACTCTCTGAAAGTTAATCGGTGGATTATTACTGAAAATAACGAATCGATTCACTGTTTTCAGTGATAATCCACCGATTAACTTTTAGAGAGCACATTTATTTATTTCATTTATTAATTGATTTTGTTCATTTCTCTGATTTCAGCACTAACTTTCGAGGACTGTTACTCGAATAATATAATCAAATCGCAACCGCGCGCGGCGATTCGTCGTGTCGCGTCGCGTTCGGGAGTGCCGTTTGTGTAATTGGACTAAAGACTTTCAAAGTGTAAAATCGCGCGAACGATCTATGTGTTCTCGCGAGTGTGCCAGAGGACAGTCTGATTGTAAGTGGAGGAGGAGGCCTAGGATAGGCATCAGGCGCCTGCGGAGCAACTTTGCGGTAAATATTACTTTTATTTTGTGTAAAATTAATCTCTTTTCCGGTTTATTATATTCATTCCTTTATTACTTTGTATTTGTTTTTCACATCAGAGCCTTTTGAATATTATTAATTGTTATATTGAGTTATTTTATATTTTAATTTCATATAATTTCTAATAATTAAGAATAATAATTAGAAAACAAGACGCAATTTTAAATTTAACAAAAGTTTATTCTCAAGACAATCTTTCGAGGAAAATCTTTCGCGATATAATCCTTTACATATTTAACTAAATAAAAAGTTCGATATGTCTAAAAATTATATTTTATAATATTAGTTTTCTTGAATACTATTTTAATCTGACTTTTATGTTTGTATGTTACAGAATCAACGTAGCTACGTGGCAGATACAACTCCGCTGTTGCGCATCGGATCGGTGAGTGATAAATGTTTTTATCGAGGTAACGAATCTACATCTCGTAGATCGTAGATCGTAGATTGTAGATATATTCTGTAGATTCGTTACCTCAAAATGGATGGGTTACGAATAATTTAATGTTTTATTTAATATATTTTAATCTACCGAAGTAGTGGTAGCGATTTTCAAAGTGGAAGGTTGGGTTTTCCGTTGCAGAACCAGAGTTAATCCCTGGTTTTCTTTGTCACGGATCCCCGGAAGCAACTGTTTCGGCACGAGGGTGCGACGTCGAGTCGCGAAATTAACAAAAAAAAGAGAGAGAAGACTTTATATATATCCTTCTCCATAAACATTCTCCCATTAACACTAATAATGGAAGAATAATTTTTATTTTAATGAAAATGAAAATATACGAGATTCAATGATTTGAGAAACGATCGTCGTTAACTCCCTGCCGAAATGACCGCTATCGGAGGTAATCCGGAAGATCTGGGATTCATTCTTTCCTGCAGCGGGGTCTTTGGCGTTCAACGGGTTTAATTTTCTTTTACATTCTTTTAATCTTATGAAACTGTACATATTAAGATATGTTGAATTCATTTTCCATGTTGAGAATCGAAATATGGCGAAATATGGCGAATATTATTGATGTATTCGTCGAGCTAATTTGTTGTAGCCTATCCATTTTTATTAACAAATTGATATATAAAATAAAATAATATGATGTGAGATTCTAATATATTTTGTCGAGAACACTGAAAGTTTAACTTATTTTTATATGTATATTATTTGCGGGTGTTAATTTATTATAATATGCAATTATAATATCGGTTGGAATCGTGAAAGAAGTTTCGTTCTTCTGGATCTCGATCACATCATTTTTTCTGTGTATGTACGTATACATATATATACGTTATATACGTACTTTCAAGATGCGTCTCGCATGAATACATGCATATAGTCGCACGCATCTCTGTATTTTCGCGGTCGGTTTTCACGATCGGTTTTTCAATAAAAATTTTAAGAAATTATTAATTGTTTAATTTTATCCATATTATAAATTTTAATTGATCGTGGAATATGATTAAAATCACTCTAACGCGAAGTAGAATTTTTTCTATACCTACTTGAATTTCGAAATCAAAGATTAAATTACGAAGAGATGGTCAATATTTTTAAATAAATAACGGCAGTAAAATTAAATTTGATTCGTATATACAGTAAAGTTTTTTGAATTAATATTCTTCTTTAATTGACGTCTCATGGTCGTGCATTTTTCGATATTCGATCGATACTCGTATATACGAACCGTACGAAATATTTTTTGGTGACAATAATCTACTATGGAAGGAGTTTTTCTTCCTGATCTCTGGTCAAAATGACCAGATTATATGGCCGGGAGCAACGAAAGGTATGTCCAATCTGGCCCAACGAAGGACTAAATACGATGAGGTAAGTGGTCAATATTGGCCACTCTGATGGAGTAAGTAAGGTGCTGTACGAAGTATACTTTGATTTCTTTTCATTTGTTACAATTCGGGTGGGTTATGCTTCTATATACATACATTCTCACATATGTGCGAGAGTGAAACCCCTTTTAAATCCCGCGGGCGCGTTAAACTTTAAATCAAACTCTTAGAAAATTGCATCGGGGTTAATTAAAGATTTATAGGTTCATTATGTTGAAACACGGGTAGGTAGAAAATGGATAGATATATCTATAAATCCCC
>NW_011962901.1:0-3030 GCF_000949405.1 Vollenhovia emeryi
GTCTTAGGCTTCGCAGCGCTAGTCGTTCTTCCCTGTTAATGTTTTGGATGGGAAGTTTGGCTTTTCGGAGGATCTGGGCTGACTGCTGTCTGATGTTGTTTTCTGCTTCAGGTGGGAGTTGGAAGATGGCGGTTTCTATTTGGCTGATGATCTCTTCTGTCGGGATCCTGGAGGGGGTGACTGCAAAGTTGTGTCCTTTGGCAAGGATGGCTGTTTCGGCGGGTGAAAGGGTCTGACTACTAAGGTTCTTTACTGTCAGGGGAGGAGCTGCTGTTTGCGTGTGTGGTTTCATTTTTGCAAATTTTACTTTTTGTGTTTTGGTTCTTAATTCTGCCGAGCGGGTGGCTTGCTCGTGTGTAATCCGGTCTATGGTTTACCACAGGTCCGGTTCTAGTTTGTAGGAGAGGGATAGATGTAGCTCGAGAAGTTTTTTGGACGTCTCGGCGAGGCCCTTTTTGGTTGTCGCGATTCTCTCCCTGAGTAGTCTCAGCGACGCTTGTCTCAGGATGGCTGAGGATTGTTTGGAGGGCGGGAAGGGGTTTTTTATTTGTAGGAATTTCGGTACCGTCTGGTGGTTGCGGCACCGTTTCAGGAATGCTAAGGAGCACAGTTGTAAGTGCAAGGACTTCCTAAGTTTTGTGAAAAGGTTTAGCGACCCGAGAGTTGCCTTTCCGTGGAGGCTTGTAATCTTGGCTTTCAGGCTTTCACGGCTGTTGTCTTCTTTAGTCTTCATGGCTTCCGGATGGTTGCCGCGTCCGTTTGCAGTGTAGTGCCGACGTTTCGCAGGCGTTGCAGTCTGCTTCATCAGGGCTGGGAGACTCTGATACTGAGCTCCCTCGCGTTGCGCTCGTCCTTTTATACTCGTTCTTGGGGGAAGGGAGGGGGTAGTCAGGGGGAGGGCGTGGTCAGAGGGAGGGGGGTCATCCAATCCCGGCTGACGGTTTTTTAAAATCTTCTTCGATCTTGTTTCCTGCATATCCCCACGCACTTCAGTTAATGTTAGTACATAGTCGTTCAAAGGCATACCCATTTCCTTGACGAAGGCAAATATTTGTTTTCTGAAACCAAACGGAAACACTTTGTCACGAATATGGTACATAATTAAACTGTATAATTACACGAAACGATGTATACTTACAATGTTGCGAACATCTTGTCATGCACCCATATGTGCACCTCTAATGACACGAACTTAGGCATGGTGTTTTCTAAACGTTCCAGATCGTTATATATCTCACGCACCATTCCTGATAGAGTTTCAACGCTTTCGGCGAACTCCGTCACAGTGGTGTTGATAGCATCCGTCAGGACCATTAGGTCATGTAGTTGCTCCATTGTGTGTGTGTGTGAACAGACGACGCCTCGATACTTTTACAACTTGAAACCGCACACAGTACACGCTTTGAGATTCTGTATGACTTTGACAAGTCTCGTACGTTTAACGCTGTATTTATACCGTTCAAATCGGAAACTTTCCTGCGATATGCACCACTTTATCGCCATGGTCTCATCGAACGGATATATATAACGTCAGCGTCTAATCGAACAGATATTGCGAAACGTATGGGTGACAATTTGTAACACTCTGATTATCATAAACCAAGGACTAATCGAAAGGATATACCGTCACCGTAATACCGTTCAAAGTTCAAAATTTCCTGCGATATGCACCCTTTATCGCCATAGTCTCATCGAACGGATATATATATATATAACGTCAACGTCTACTCGAAAGGATATTGCGAAACATATGGATCATACCCTTCAAATTGTTATTTATGTGACGCTTTGTAACACTTTCATCGTCATAGACCAACGCCCACTAACCCTAATACAACCCCTAATACTAACCCAACCCTAACCTAATAAAAGATCATCTCGAGATGCGCATTTCATCATCCGAGTTTGCACCGTGAGGCATGTGCATTTCGTCATTCGAGTTTGCACCGGTTCTTCATAATGACCACAATGTTCGCACGCATCATAGTTACCTGTACAGTAGCTACGATGCTTATATGTGTGTATATTGTCGCTGAGTGTAAAGTCATCAACGAAAACAATGAAGTGGCGATACGATATCTGCAGAAATACGGTTTTTTGAACGAGAAGATGGATACATTTGCCACCAGTGAAGATCAACTGGTTCTTCGACACGCTATCAACCTCTTTCAAGAATACTACAGATTACCTGTTACTGGTAAAGTGGACAACGCAACTCTAAGCCTGATGAGTAAACCGCGATGCGGTCTACGTGACATATTGAATTTCGGAGAGAGCAAAGTTATACCTAAGTGGCCGAAACGACACTTAACGTGGAATTTTCACTTGGCCAACAGAGCGCTCTTGGATACGACTCAGGCAGCGTTCGATTTGTGGCAGAAACATTCGTCGCTAACATTTGAACGTGCTGTTGAAAACCCAAATATTCTTATATCGTTGCGCGAAGGCCATCATATGTTCCTCGATCGTCGAAACGGTGAATTGTGCTCGAGCGTTTTGGACGGTCCCGGCGGCACGTTGGCTCACGCGTTCTATCCCAATGGAGCGTCGGATTTCACGTCGGAGGTTCACGTCGACACGATGGAACAGTGGCATATATATCTAGATGTGGGTCCACTGAACAAATATAATTTGCTGTACGTGTTGACCCATGAAATCGGTCATTCGTTAGGGCTAGATCATAATCACGACACTACGTCGACAATGTATTCATACATACCTGACAGTACTTTTCCTGTCACACTAAACAACGAGGACATTATAAACATACAAAATCTATACGGCGCTACGGATACCGACGTGTTACCGAAAACGACTCCAGACCGCTACCACCACCACCGCAGCCAACACCAAGCGTTCCACCGGATCTGTGCGCCTTGAAACGTGTTGATATGATATTACTGTTGGAACAACGAATGTACGTAGCGTACGGAAAACACATATGGGTGATTGATATAGATGGAAAGACCTACAGAGAACCTCTGCTGCTTTCACACTACATGCCATTTATTCATTCAAACTTCACGCGCA
>NW_011962902.1:0-3030 GCF_000949405.1 Vollenhovia emeryi
AAGTATTGAGGCAGGTCGTCGCATTTCGTACGCGGGCGCGCGAGCATGTACGGAAATTGCCGAGCGTGGCAACGAATAGTTTTCGGGAGTCTCGCGATCACGCGTACTTTTGTAAGTCACGGTTCCAGTCGCTGCACGACGGTAGCCGATGTAAGTCGATTTGTACCACACGGGTTTCTTTGTAAGAAATAAACGCGAATTTAATTGAACTGTAAAGTATCTTAATAAGCAATCTCTCTCCGGAATCCATTTTTCCACAATCCATAGCCTCATCATGTTATTTTAGCGCTATTTATCGCATCGATGACGCTTTTGGCGTCTGAAAAAATAGATGTATTTTTGACGTTGTGATCAATTGAATAATTGAGAGCCGAGAGAATAGCCCATGCTTCTGCGGAAAAATTGGAGGTTTCCGGGGGAAGACGATGAGCGATACTGAGGTCAATGTCAGGTGAGAATACTGAGGCTCCCACCGGGGAGGTCTCATCAGATTTGGAGCCATCCGTGTAAAAGGAAGTAGAGTTGCATCTAGTCTGGACCGTAGATTCCAGGAACACTCTATTCACAGAAGAGGAGTCGTAAAACAAATTTTTTTCTAAGTAGTGTATTTCGGGTCTTTCGTGTGTGACCGGGTATGGTAAGCAAAAATTAAAGGGGCGGGGAGAATGGTGAATGCAAGGGGAGTACTCAGAGTAAATCACGTAGTTTTTGAACGAAGGGACTTGTAGCAGAGCTTTGATTTTTTGTTTGTTAGTTGTCATGGATTTAAGGGTTTGCTGGAGTGTAAATAAGGCAGGGTTCGATTCGCAAGATAAAGTTTTGCAAATATATTTAGATGAGAGAAAGTTAAGCCGGGCCCTGAGGGGAGGTTCTTTAGCAATATGGTACATAACATTTATGGGAGTGGAAACGCGGAGTCCGAGTGACGTTCTCAATGCTCTATATTGTAATTTTTGTAACGTATGAATAATAGTTAAGTTGTGGTGGAATTTGAATATTGGATGACCATACTTAATTACGCTGCGAATCACAGTTTTGTAAATCTGTAGGAGTAAGCGAGGATGAGATCCCCACCAAGTACCGGAGAGGGAGGAGAGGATGTTTACTAGGGTACGCACTTTGTGGATAAGCTCTTCAATGTGGCGGGAGCCATTGAATTTTTCATCTAGGTGGATGCCAAGAAAACGGCATTCTTTAACTCTGGGGATAACTATGCCTCCGAGGGATAGTGTCAGGGGAGAAGACTGTATCCGTCGATTTTTACTAAAGATCAGGAATTTGGACTTAGCGGGTGTTAATTCGAGTCCTTTGTTAATGAGTGCTATTTGAAGTTTGTTAATGGATGTTTTAATTGAAGCGATAGCTCGATCAATGTTGGAGTGAGTGGAAAGAATCATGATGTCATCCGCATATTGTATGATGCGGGAGTCCGGATGTAAGGCTAATGGAATATCTTTAACATAAATATTAAATAGAGTGGGGCTGAGAATGGAGCCTTGAGGGGTTCCTTTAAAGGTGAAAAAAGGGTTAGATAATTGGCCATTGTGTACAAAGAAGATTTCTCTGTGAGAAATAAGTTTAGAGATGAAACGAATAAAGTTAGGGGGAATTGAAAGTGTCGCAAGATCATGAAGAAGAATTTCAGGCATAACATTATCAAAAGCTGCAGTGATATCTAGGAAAGCCGCAGCAGTGTGTTTACCTTTGATGAATCCTGTGTGAATCGTGTTGGACAGATATACCAGGGCATCTGAACATGACCGGGCTTGGCGGAATCCAAATTGGCATTCAGGGATAAGGTTCTGAGATTCTATGAACCAGTTTAGTCTGAGAGCTAGGCATTTTTCCAATACACGGAGCAGACAAGACGAGATGGCTATGGGGCGATATCCGGAGCCCGAAGGCTTTGGAATAAAGATGACTAAGGATTGAGACCAAGATTCAGGTATGTTTCCGGAAGATAGTATTTCATTATAAATGGCCAGGAGGGTTATGCGAGCAGGTGTGGGGAGGGCGAGGATCATTTTAAAGTCAATTTGGTCGAGGCCGGGACTGGAATGATGATTTATCGTCTTGATTGCCAGTTCAAATTCCAAAAGGGATATATCGTTATCCATCCATGATGACGTGTTAGGTTTATAAGGGGGAGGGGAATATGGAGGAGGGGAACAGAATGGGGGGGGGGCAGTATTTGCTAACAAGAGAGTTGAATGAGTCGTCGTCAATCTCGCCGGAATTTGATTGAGTTAGTGGAGAATTTCCTTCTTTTAAAAAGTTTAATAAGATTCCATAGTGTTTTAGGCGGAGTTTTTTGAGTGAAAGAGGCGCAGTAAGTGCGCCAAGCCTGTCTTTTTTGGGATCGAAGGACTCGAGAGCAAGTATGTAGCGCCGAATCATACTTTCGCAACAGCTCATCGGTGGGATTGTTTTTATAATTATCTAATGCCACCTTTCTGGCGAGGATCATTTCGTCACAGCGTTCATTCCACCAAGGACTGGGGGGGAGCCTTTTTTAATTGACGTGCTGTGAGGAGATTTAAGAGAGAATTTCTTGCCCCTATGTATTTGGAGAGTCTCTTCCACCGATTTTTTTATGTATTTAATAAAGTTATCGAATTTGAATTGAAGATTATCAGCCTGGTGAGTTTCTAAGTCAGAGAGGTGTTTATTGTAAATAATTTGTAAAGAGGTGTATTCATTTGGGTTGAGGCGAATTTTATATGAAAATCTGAGAGATGGAGGAGTAACGCATGCGATGTGTACGCTCACAGGGAAGTGATCGCTTCCGTGTAGATCGTCGTCAACACCAAATTGACAAAGGGGGGTGAGAGAAGAAGAAGCGAATATTAAGTCTATTAGAGAAGAAGTGCCTTTGGTAGGGTCGAAGTAAGTAGGATGATTATCATTAAGTAAGTTAAAATTCGACGCATTTGCTACATGGAAGATGTCACGACCCATTAAATCTGTATGATGCGAGTTCCAGAATGGATGATGTGCGTTAAAATCCCCTAAAATGATCGAGTGTTTGAA
>NW_011962903.1:0-3031 GCF_000949405.1 Vollenhovia emeryi
AATTTAATACTGGCCTTATTTTGAATTAAAAGGCTGTTATAAAGTGAAAAAATATATTTTCTAAAATATATTTTTCTAAATTATTGTGCTTTTCTATAATTTTACAGATTTAACGTGCTTTGAAGAGTGGAAAATACTTTTTATTTTGGAACAGTTCCCGTCATTTTTAACACACCATAAACTACATTGAATACCGCGATTATAGCACTAATTTGTGGGGGTAACATGCCAGTGCTGTTTAGTGTATTTAGCGTCGTGTGCATTCCTGGCAGGAATACCTGTGTAAAGAACTGCATGCATAAGTCTAATACTTTCCCCATCATTGCACGGCTTTGTGTCCCAACTCCTTGGACAACATAGCATGCTACGGTTTTAACCGCTCCGATTGGATCTAGTATACTATTTACAAACGTTTCGAGGGATAATTCTACTTTGGGACAATCTTGTCCCATAAATACACCAAGTGTTGTTTTCATCGTACTTAGAGTTGCAGCTACAATACCATCATCAAATCCAAATAATTTTAGTATCATATCTACCGGGATTGTAATTGGTTTTATTATATTCTGTGGTGATAATAAGCCTCTGCTATGCCTTGAGAGTAATCTCAAGAGTCACATTTGCATAGTCCAATTTATAATCTTCATTATCTAAAAAACAATGATATATTGAAAAGATTGTTGTATTATCGTAATTATTAAACACATTAATTTCTATGTTAATTATATTCACTTTATATAACGCGAATACTATTTATATCGGAATGTTATTTCTAATAATTATTCCTTCTCTGAGTATATAAAAATCTTAGAAATTTAAATTTATTTAAAAAAGCACGCATGTAGAGGTATAATTTAGCAAAATATTGTTTAAAAATATTATCCGGCCGGTGCAGAGTTTGTAAGTGAAGAAGTTTTAGTTATCTCATTTAATATTATAATTTCACAAGGTATCAAAGTGTAATTTCACTAACGGTTGAAACATTTTTAGGTAACGTTAATATTTAAAGGAAAGTCCCCTATTATGAGAGAGGCTTCTAATATGAGATAGCAGGTTTTCAACATCCAAATTCAATCACCATTTTCTTTCGCGACGATTACACGATCTAACAATGAATTATATACTAAATAGATCTCCGATAGTAATGTGTGTGTGTGTGTGTGTGTGTGAGTGGGTGTGTGTGTGGGGGAGGGGGTGATTAATAACATTATTTATTTTTTATTTTTATATTTTGTCACGCGTTTTTCGGTATTCGCCAGGCGCGACTAAGAACGAGGCGGCTTCCGCGGACACTACGCTGCCTTCGCCGTCCCGGGCGAATCTCCGGAACGGGCGTTACAGCGGCCAAGTTGGGCGCCAGACGCGCTCGCGGGCAGCGTCAATTACTAGTCGCGACATACCCAGGTTCTCCCGGATGAGAACGGCGTCGATCCGCTCTGAGGACGCCGCGATTTCGCCTCCTCGACGCGACAAGGGCCGGCTGCTCTCTACCGTCGGCAGAGTGGCGGGGTCCCGTGGCTACGGGCCCGCGGGAACGGGACGCCGGGACGGAACGCGACACACGCACACACTTAGACAAGCACACGAAATGATCTCGACTCGGGTTAAGAGAATAATGTAGGCGGTTTAATCGATCGGATACAATAAAACGAAAAAGAGAATAGGCAAGGGGCCCCCGCTGAGGCGAATTCGCGATCCGTCGGTCTCACGAGCCTCCCCACGGAAGGCCGTTCACGCTCGCGGCCCGTGATCCGCGGCCGACACCCGGCGTGCCGGTCCGCCGCGACCGACTTTCCCGGTGCGGGCCGAAAGGCGCCCGCTCGAACGACGACGCACGGGGCGTCCGCTCTACTCTCCCCGCCGAGGTCGCAAAAACCGGTGCCCGCCCGCTACAATCGCTCGATAAGCCCGCGGCCGTTCCCTGGGAGCTCCCGCGCTTGGCACCGTCGTTCCGCCCGCGACACGAAACGGCCGGCTCCTGCTCCCCCTTGGAGCGGATGCCCTACGGCCCGGAACACTAAACGAACGCGGCGCGGTGCCAGAACGCGAGCTAACCCCCTCGGATGCACGCGGCTTTCACATCTATGCTTTTCCCTTCGAGGGCCACCTCACCGGCACGTCTCCAGGCTCCCTCGGCGCGGTCCCGGTCGGCACTCTCCTCCTGGGCTCTAGCCACGGCCTCGTCTCGTGCTCGGCACTCAGGTCGCCGGCTCGACGCACGCTCTTCGACGCGAAGTTACGGGGACGAGGATCCGCGAACGAAAGCGGAAGATCCGGCGCGAGCGGGTCGATCACCCGATCGCTCGCTGCGATCGCGAAAAAGGGGCTGCGCGAGATAGCGGCGCCGCGGATCCGCCAATCAGGGGGTCGCTCGCCCGGCGTGTCGCCGGGCCCGCAGGGGCGCTATCGCTATCTACTAGCTTCCGGGCGCAAAATTCGCCCCGCGCGGCTCGCAGGGCCGGGGCGGTCGATCCTGGGCCCGCTCTCCGGTGCTCTGGTCCTTCGGCTCCGCCGATCCGGCTGACTTTCCGGGGACCTCCGTCCGCGCTCGCCCCTCGGCTCCTTGTCCGGCCGGCGCCTGGTCTCTCGCCCTCCAGGGGGGCCCCAGGCTCCGGGGCGGCTCGGCCCCTCGGCGGTCATCGCCCGTCGGCGTCCCTCGCCCGCGCCCCTCGACTCGCCCCGCTCTCCGTCTAGCCCCTCGGCTCCTCCGCGGCCGCCGCTCGCTGGCCTCTGCGCGCTCTCGCCCCTCCGCTCCCCCCTTTTCTCCTCCCGTGCTCGACTTCTGGCTCCGCTGTCCGCTGGTCTTCCGGGATGATCCGGTTGGCTCGGTGACGCTCAAAGGGCGCGATACAAAATAAAAAGAAATTCTCGGGTAAGCGGGCAAGTAAGAAAAAGGCGTGTTTGCGACCCCGGGAGGTTTCCCTACGGCCTCGCGCGGATCCTCTTTTCCCGGGCGGACCGACACCGCGCCTTGGGACGGCAGCGGGGAGCTGGCACGCGGCAGCTACTCCGCCACGTCACAATTTATATA
>NW_011962904.1:0-3031 GCF_000949405.1 Vollenhovia emeryi
TATATATACATATATAAGTTTAATAGATTAAAAGAATAAAAATATATATAAACTTAAAGTGAGACAAGATTAAAATATCAATAAGTTATTTAAAAACGTTTCGAGCCCTTTTTTGGGTCATCTTCAGCGTTGTAATACATAGTTAAATTTTAAAATTCTTGTTAAAAAATAAAATAAAGTATATATCTATAGATAATCGAGTCGAGAGTACATTAAGCAGCGCATGGACATTGTCTAGATGTGTAGCGTTCATCTTCTGACGATTGAAAAGTCGTGTCGCACGTGAATCGAAACTTGGTGTTTGCGGGCTCTATTAATTATTATTAATTGTGTAAGTAAGCCTATATTCGGTATTATTGAGGTACAGATCAGTTACCTGTGATCAGTGCGATAATGAACCGTTGATACATTGAGTAAAATATTTTTTCTCGGACTGATGTTAAAGCCGCAACGATTACAATTGTATTGAGCCAATGACAAAGGAAACATGTGTTATTAATCACCATCCCGAAAGAGGTACAGAGCATCTTACAGTTAGGAGACAGTTTTAGTCTTCCCACAGATAATAACAAAAATCTAACTGTCGATTTAATTAAAAACATAGAAAATAATCTTAGAAAAATTGAACTGAACAAACAAATATGCATCAGAAATCGCTCAACTCACATCATAAATAATCTTTCTAACTGTGTCATTCCTAATACAGCTCTAAATCAAAAACTAAAATCTTTTATGTCATTAACAATATATATGTATATATGTATTTATCATCTTTTTTAACACTTGACTCTCATTGCCCTTTTTAACATTGATCAGTGATTATTGTCACAGTGGGTGGTCGGTCGCAGTTCGACGTTCTCGCGCGGATGCTCGAACTGCACCGGACCTGCTCTCCCAACGACAGTCCGCGAAGAATTCAAATGCCGCAATCACGCACGCACTCAGTCAGAACTGTTTTCGCACATCCGCGACCGATCCCGTTACCGCGTAGGAAGAATCCGGACATGGAAAATGAGTTCACTGACAAAATCAGTGAAATTTTCACTAATTCATTTTTAGAGAGTACAGGATCAACATCCGTAAGAGTAATTGTGAAAGAAGATTGATCAGATCGTATTCAATTATTCTTCTTGTGGTTGAGTGAGTACACATTTCTTAGACTCGGTTACACCAATGTTATTTTGGCTTTAAGCGAGACTCAAATCTATTCATCTTTATCTTTCTTTCTAAATAAAGATAGACATATATTTAAGTCTCGCTTAAAGCCAGAATAACGTTGCAATCGGACCTTACAGAATTATAGTTACAGTCCAAAATTTGTTATATGTCAAGACCTTTACTGTAGCAGTTTGCAATTTCATCTCTCGTACTAAATCTCACATGTACATTTGTATAGTATTTAAAGTGCAGCATGTATTTAACTATACTAATTACACCTTCAGCGACATGATAGCATTTCTCATGCTTATTACATATATTCAATCCATTCTTTTACAAAAATTATATCTCACTTTGGTACAGTGAGACAGGTATCATAGTAATATATAGCTCAATTAAATTCAGTTTTATTTTCTTTATAAGTATAACATTCAATATAAGTTTGATAATTTCCAAATAGCACTTAAAAAATAATTTAATTAAATTTGAAATTACATTTATAAATAAATTGATAAAATTTATTTTGACTGCTCTCATTATTACAAAAATAGTCTTACTTACAGAATGGAAGGAAAGAAAACTCGAAATTATGTTCTCGTTAAATTCATAGAAGATTTGAAGGAGGCAGGCGAATCAAAAGCCATAGATATAGTTCCCAAAGCTTGGCTACGTTACAATAAAGAAACAAAAAAATTAGTTACTCCTTTCCCCCCTCCCCCGTATACCTTTCAAAAAATAAAGGATTTACAGAACAAGGTGACAAGTCTTCAAGAAGCTGACAAAAAATGGTCAATGTATCCGATAAATGTTGTTGGCCATGCAAGTAAGTAAATAGAATAATAATATTTATTATTTTACAGTAAAAGTATAGCAGGTATGCTTTTTATTTACTTTATATGCAGGTTCATATGAAGAGGCTTCATGCAGGCTAAACAAGCTTCAAGAAGAACCCTATACATTTACTGATGCAGAAAACCCAGAGCAAGTCTCAAATATGATAATGCAAGAAATTAAAGATCTATATAACTCAAGCGGTTCTGAAGTATTATCATTGAGTGAAGATGACAGTGAGACAGGTATCATAGTAATATAATATTTATAAATGAAATTTGATATTAGTTAAAAAGTGCTTTACTCTTTTCTTACAATTAAAAAAACCTTTAAACTTATGACTATAATATATATATATATATAAAACTAGAGTTGTTAAAGTTACCAGATTAAAGTAATTTGTTACAGTTACATTTATTTTCTCTAAAATGTAACTTATTACAGTTACTAGTTACGGTTATCGTTACTTAAATTTTCTTAAAATATCTTTTTAAGATATCTTGTTTAAAAAAGAACGACTCGTAACTTTTTAATTACTTTTTGTAAATACTAAAATTATATTCGCCTAAAGCACGATCTACAATGACAGCAGGAGTAAGAAGTAAAAAGTAAGCAATAAGCAAATTGCCCAATCGTATAATTGATTATTCTTGCAAAAATTTATTGTAATTTAGTCTAATTCTTACTTTGCTACAGTAGCCTACGATTCTCCAAGACTTAAATTCGAATTGTATACTCTTGCTTAAGTCTGAGTCAACAATAAATGTATTAAGTATTTTTACAAAAATAATCGACTATTGCTGATCAATTTCTTAATTACGTCTTAAAGCTTACTACATTTACTGAAGAACCGAACTAATCGGTCAATTTTCTTACTGCTTACGTTATAGTGCTTCTGTCTTTTTTTTATTATGTGCGAAGGCCTTTACCGATTGCAGTTATGATTGCAATCTGTCACATTAAGAATGCTCGACCATAATTGGTTATTTTGCTTATTGCTTCTGACTTATGTATAGAATAAGCTTAAAAATAGTTACAACCC
>NW_011962905.1:0-3031 GCF_000949405.1 Vollenhovia emeryi
ATCTACCTCATCTTCCCCTTGTAATGGAAATAATAAGTCTAATCGTGTTCGTAATTTTCTTCCCATAAATAATTCCGCTGGGGATTTATTTGTTGTCGCATGAGGCGCAATACGGTAATGTAGTAACATTTTACAAAGATTCTCTTCTACGTTAGTTGCATTTGCATTCATGCGTCGTAAAGCATTCTTTAAGGTTTGAACAAAACGTTCTGCTTGGCCATTAGTGGCTATTATAAGGCGCTGTGTATTTAAAATTTACGCCGTTCTGCTGTAAGAATGTTTTGAACTCAAGAGACGTAAATGTTCTACCATTATCTGTTACAAAAATTTGTGGGATACCGTACTTTGTAAAAATGTCTCTACATTCATTAATAATTGTTTTCGCAAGTAAATTTTTTACTATCTTTACTTCTGGCCATTTCGAATAAGCATCGACTACTATAAAAAAATATTTCCCTAAGAAAGGACCCGCAAAATCCGCGTGTACTCGATGCATCGGTGCAGCTGATGGTTCCCACAAGTGTTGCTCCACTTTCGGTGGATTATTTCTAACCGTATTACAGGATTGACAATTTTCAACCAATGTTTTAATATCATGATCAATTCCTGACCACCAGCAATACCCTCTTGCAATTCCTTTCATTTTATTTATACCGAAATGACCAGTGTATAATTCATCTAATACTCTAGTGCGCAACGCTTTTGGTATTACCACTCGGTCACCTCGAAAAATTATTCCGCTTTGTAAAGTAAATTCTGTTTGTTCCAAATTAAATCTATCAGTGCTATGTGCCAGAGAACCTGATTGTAACGCGTGTAAAAGTTTCTGTAATTCCGTATCTTTCTTTGTATATAACGCCATGCTTTTAGCATCTACCGGCAATGTGTCGTGTAATTGAATCCCTGTAAGAAAATCGCGTAGTGCTGCATTCTCATAGCACTGTAAACCGGTAAGCTTTTCTGTGGTGAAAAAATATGTACTAAAGGCCGATGATCCGTGATCAATATAAATTTATTCCCGTAAAGATATTGATAAAATTTTTTAACCCCGAAAATTATACTGTATGCTTCCTTATCAATTTGTGCGTACTTTTGTTGCGTTTTCGATAACGTCTGAGACGCAAATTGAATCACCCTTTCCGTCCCGTCAGGATATAGGTGTGAAAGTACTGCCCCTACCCCGTAAGGACTAGCATCTGTTGCGAGGACAATCGGTACTTTTTGATCGAAATGAGCCAAAACTTGGTTACTCATAAATGCTTCTTTTGCCTTTTTGAAAGCTTTTTCTTGCTCATCTCCCCATATAAAATGTGTACCTTTATGTAATATTTTATTTAATGGTTGTAAGATAGAACTTAAATTCCTAATGAATCTACTATAATAATTTATCATACCGATAAAGGCGCGGACATCGGGAATGTTTTGGGGACGTGGCATTTTATTTATAGCCTCCATTTTTTCGCGTTGCTTATATATTCCGTTTGCCTTTAAAACGTAACCGCAGTATTGAACTTCATGTGTAAAGAAAACTGATTTGTCTAAATTTATTCGTACGTTGTGCTGATGTAATCTCTCTAACACTAGTTGTAATCTTTGCAAATGCTCGCAATCTGAATGCACTGTAATTACTATATCATCTATAAATATTGCCACCCCCGGAATATCTTGTAGTATTTGTTCCAGTGTTCTCTGCCATATTGCCGGAGCAGACGCGATTCCGTACATTAATCTATTGACTGCGTATAGTCCCTTATGAGTATTTAAAGTAAGCAATTTCCTATCCTCCGGGCGTAATTCTAGTTGTAAATATGCTTGACGTAAATCAATTTTTGTGAATTTTGTACCGCCTGCTAGTTTAGCTAAAAGTTCATTTATAGTAGGTAGCGGGTGTTCGTCGATTATTAATTTTGAATTTATCGTGGACTTGTAATCTCCACAAACTCGAATCGTACCGTTTGCTTTTAGGACTGGAACAATGGGTGTAGCCCATTCTGAATTTCCTACTTTTGTAAGAATTCCCGCTTGAACTAAATCATCCAATTCTTTCTCTAATAATGGAATTAACCTGAATGGAACTGATCGCGCTTGTAACGAGGACGGCCGGGGAGGCGCGGCCGGTAAAGTGAGACCGCGCTACCAGCTGCGGCAGAAAATCGATAACGCGCGGTTGCCGCGTCGACGGCGACGGCAACACCGCGCCTGCCCCCGCCGCCTCTCCCCGCGCGCCACCGTCCGGGGGGTATAAAAGCCCCTCCGGAGCAGGCGCTTTCACTCAGTCGACGCTTGGTGCTCCGACCGTCGACACCGGGCAGTGGGTACCTCCGCTGCAGGTATAAGCAGGAGTTGAATGGGTGCTCCTGTCTCCGGCTATATACCGAACCGGAGCACACAGCGGAGGCTCTACTCCGTTGTGGGCCCCGTCCCTCAGTAGCGTACGCCTAACGGGGTGCTCCTCGGCGTACATATGCTACAAATTTCCCCGTACCGGTCTCCTGTACCCGTCCTGGCTCCGTTCCCCCCGATATAACGGGTACCGCCGTGTTTCGCGGGGACGGAGTAATTCCGCAGTAGCGTACACCTAACGGGGTGCTCCTCGGTGTACAATTACTACTGACCCACACGCATCACGAGGCGCCGCTCGGGCGTGTTCCTGTCCTGACCTGCTTCCTTTTCCTGATTCCTGACCGGTGTAGAACTCAGGGGGGTAATATTCGGGTGGGAAGAATATTTCTCATTAGATCTAATAGTAAGCTCCGTAGTGTTAATCCCGTTGCTATTTCTTCCCTTGCAGACCAAAGGATTCCGTACGGTCATCCGTCCTGATTTTTCTAGCGTCGCCAGTGTAAATCCAGATACCAGTACTTATTATTTTCCGTATTCCGAGTAATTCCGTACTTCCCGTACCTTATTGTAAATCCGGGTAGTTGTACTTATTATTTTCCGTATTCCGAGTAATTCCGTACTTCCCGTACCTTATTGTAAATCCGGGTAGTTGTACTTATTATTTTCCGTATTCCGAGTAATTCCGTAC
>NW_011962906.1:0-3031 GCF_000949405.1 Vollenhovia emeryi
TATTTCGCTCTTAAAGCTTCCTCTATGAGGAAGCCATGTGCAAATTTCTAATTTGCACACTTTACTTTACTTTTTTTTCTAATTAGAAATTTGCACATTGCTTCCATTGTTATGGCTTCCTCATAGAGGAAGCTTTAAGAGCCAAATAAGAATAATTTGAATACTTTCAAGAAGCATCGTAGTAAAGTTAGATTTCTCTCTTAAAGCTTCCTCTATGAGGAAGCCATAACAATGGAAGCAATGTGCCAATTTCTAATTTGCCTACTTTAATGATGAGGAAGAAATGTGCAAATTTCCAATTTGCACGCTTCAATGATGAGGAAGCAATATGCAAATTTCTAATTTGCACACTTTCAAGAAACATCGAAAAAATTAGATTTCGATCCTAAACCTCCCTCTATGAGGAAGCCATGTGCAAATTTCTAATTTGCACACTTTACTTTACTTTACTTTTTGTTCTAATTATATATTATATTGTTCTTCAGTTTTTTCAATCCAAATTTCATATATAATTCATTAAAATATGATTAATTAGTTCTTGAGTTATAGACATTTGAAATTTTTGGAAATCATTATTAAAGAAAATTTGCGATAGTTACACCAACCAGACATTTCTAAAAAAAATTAATATTAGGACTTTTTGCTTATACTAATGTATACATTTCACCATTACATTTTGTAGCATCACTTTTGAAACACCCAGTATAATGAAAAAGTGTTCATGTATGGATTCCGCGAAATTTCAAACATCTATAACTCAAGAACTAATCAACCGAATATTAAGAAATTATATATGAAATAGGGGTAGAAAAGACTGGAAAGAGTAATAGAATTAGAAATAGCCCGATATCTCAAAATTTGCAAAAGTTAGAGCAACCACAGACATTTCACCAAAAATTCAAGATTTTTTCAAAAAGAAACCCATTTACCGATCATCGCAAAAATCAATACCAACCTTCCTTTAGTGATTCTCGACATTTAAAAAAAAATAAGCCCGATATTTCAAAATTTACGGAAGTTAGAGCAACCACGGACATTTTTCAAAAAATTCAATATTTGTTCAAAAAGAAACCCGTTTACCGATCGCCGCAAAAATCAATACCAACCTTCCTTTAGTGATTCTCGACGTTTAAAAAAAAAATTAGCCCGATATCTCAAAATTTACGGAAGTTAGAGCAACCACGGACATTCGAATGCGTACACACACACGCACGCACGCACGCACGCACGCACGCACGCACGCACGCACGCACGCATACACACACGCACACACACACACACACAGACATTTTGTAAAAATATGTTTTTTTTACGTTTTGAAATATTTTAAACATATTGCTAAAGAAAACTGGAAAAAAAATTTTTTCGCGAAAACAAAGCTTCCTCTATGAGGAAGCAAAAAAATAACAAAAAATTTTAGGAACATCTTAGGAACTGGAGTTCAAATCAGTGCAGTTTTTGCAAAAAAAAGTTGCATGCTCCATACAGATAGCCTTTCCACAGTTTGCACATGCGTATTTTGTGTTCCGATCCTTTTTGTATGGGCAATCTCCGCATCTAATATAACGACCAGGAACATTTTGAGTCGATGAAAGTGGTTCGTTGATCTGGGAAGAGATTCTCTGACGTATGTATATCGGAATATTTTTTTGGTCTTTTCGCAACTTCAGGTGTTCGTAAACTAAAGCCAAGCCTAAGTTACGGATGAAATCGGTTCGTTTGGTGTCTTTGCCCTGATTTTCACGAAAAATAATGTTTGCATTGACAGCAGCTATATTCAACATCCCATAATAAATGATCATAGGCCAGCGCTTGCTATTACGCGAATCATTGTAACTACCACACAGTTCGTCGACAACATCTACTCCAGCTTTAGTTGAATTGTAGAATGTTATCATCTCTGGCTTTTTCTGGTTTCCTGTAGCGCTATCAATTTTGTCATCATGATGTAGGCTTGACATTACTATGACCACTTTATTCTTTTTAGGTGCATAGGAGACCATAGAAACATCCTTTTGATGACCGAACATGGAACTTCCTGGAGCCTTTCCGGTCTTCAAAAATGCGGCCGGAATACATCTTTTGTTTTTTCTCACAGTTCCAGTCGACGTAAGCCTGTGCTCATTCAGCAAACGCATCATCAGTTCGTAACTGGTGAACCAGTTATCAAAAGTTATATTGCGATTCGTGCGCGATATGGGCTGGACTAGTCTTTCTACAACATCATAAGCCTTGTTGCTTACAGAATACGGGCCTGTAGGTTGTTTTCCTGCATATACCTCCAAATTTACTGTGTAAAAAGATTTTGCATCAACAAGAACTTGGACTTTGATGCCGCACTTGGCAGGTTTGCTGGGAATGTAAACGCGAAATCCACATCGTCCCCTGAATGCGAAAAGCATTTCATCTATTGTCATATGTGGCGGCCTACGGCAGCCACAGGGCGCCGCGCCGTAAGGCACGCGCCTGCACGCCGCGGAGTACGGTAGTTCGCGGCGCTACCGATAGGTGGCGAGGCGTGTGGGCGACGAACCTGCGATCAAGATTTGGTCAACCATAGGATAAAAGCAGGACCCCCGCAGCGAATTTTTAATCAGATTTTCGGCGCTAGTCGCCGAAAAGGGAGCCTCCGAGCGCCAGTCGCCCAAGGATCCTACGAGAGCGCAAGACGCCCAACGCAGAAGAGCGCAAGACGCCCAACGCAGAAGAGCGCCAGTCGCCAGCGAAGACCTCCGAGCGCTAGCCGCTCCTACGGCGCCAGTCGCCCACCGGGAAGCGCCAGCCGCTTCACCCGGCGTCAACCGCCTTCCTCCGAGCGCTAGCCGCTCCTACGGCGCCAGTCGCCCACCGGGAAGCGCCAGCCGCTTCACCCGGCGTCAACCGCCTTCCTCCGAGCGCTAGCCGCTCCTACGGCGCCAGTCGCCCACCGGGAAGCGCCAGCCGCTTCACCAGGCGTCAACCGCCTTCCGTCGAGCGCTAGCCGCTCCTACGGACGCCAGCCGCCCTCCGAGAAGCGCTAGCCGCTTCGCCA
>NW_011962907.1:0-3031 GCF_000949405.1 Vollenhovia emeryi
ATAATCTCCCCGTACATGGAGACCTCGAAACTGATTTTGAATTTTTTAATTTTTTTCGATATTTTGTCTTTTTTTTCTTCTCTAAGCTATCATTTTCACACCACCTTGTGGTAGATAGCTTGGCGCAAAAGAGTGAATGGGTGGGTGGGTGCGTGGGTGGGCAAAACTTCAAGAAACCCTCTTAGCAGTCTTTCCCTAAAAATTTGGAAAATTTCAAGACCGATTGCAAGAAGATCGGTCCACAAATGTAAAAGGGGTTCGAAGTCAAACAAACAAACAATGTGAATGCGTGGGTGGGTGCGCGGGTGGGCAAAACTTAAAGAAAACTTCTTAGCAGCCTCCCCCGAAAAATTTTAAGACCGGAGAGTTAATGCGTGGGTGGGTGCGTGGGTGGGCAAAAAAAAAACCCCATCGTCACAATCCCCCCCCCCCAAAAAAACCTCCTTAGCAGCCTCCCCCGAAAAATTTGGAAAATTTTAAGGCCGGAATAGCAACTAATATAATATCTTGTTATTAGTAACGCTCGGCCAACTCCAACTTCGTAAAATTCACACAATCGAATATCGATTTCCTGTGTATTTTAATTTTAAGACCGGTTGCAGGAAGATCGGTCCACAAATGTAGGAGGAGTTCGCGGTCAGACAGACAGACAGACAGACACCCGGTACTTATATGTGATATGATATAGGATATATAGGATATAATATGATTTTAAATATAATGTACAAAATTTTAATGTACATAATTAATCTTTTATAAAATTTGCTATCGAACATCTTTTGCCAAAGGACATAAATTATTTTTCTTTTCAATTTATAAATTTTTGCTTTTATTTCTTTTTATTTAATTCCTTATTTTAACCTTTTTTTAAAGAAATACTTCTATCCATATACCGTTTGTTTGAAAATCTTATCATCTTTTTCCTAATGATTGCCCAGCATTTACAAAACACTCTATATTGATAATCCTAACCTATATTAAACCTCCTCTACATAATTCTTAAAATTTTTACACTCTTTCCATGAAATTGGACCATCTTTTTCGTAATTTTTGCCCACCATTTTTGAAACACCCTTTTTTTCATGCACGCACGCACGCATGCACGCACCCACTCACGCACTAAAGAAAAGACCGATTTAAATGCGAGACTTGTCTCTCCGAAAAATTGAAAACGGGTTTCTCAAATAATATCGCACGCAATAAGCGTCCAGAAATTACGAAAAATTCCATGCAATTCTTGTTCAAGGATAATAAGTAGGACCTACCGCTTGAATATACGCAACAATGGCGGCGTAACCCTTGTGGAATATTTATAACATGATCACAGAATATGCGTCAGAATACTCTCAAGAGATCAATTGCACCAACTTAATTATTAGTATAGCGTCGCTTTACCTTGACGTGATCTATGACAGGCATGTAGGAAAATCGTCGTACGACGTTTATGGGATCGTTTCCGAAAATTATCCGACAAACAGGTCACTCGTGGATCATAAGTAGGACTCGATCACCTGTTGTAAAGGAAGAAACGCAGGAGTGGCGTTGAATGCCTGTGAACAAAGTTACGAACTTAGGATAAGCCTGGACGATCCTTCGAGGAACGATTTCACGATCGCAGTCGGCAGAACCCGTGCCAAAGATGTATAACTTTTTTCGCAGGATATGCGTCAGAATACGCTCAATAGATCAATACCTGTAACGCAGAAGAAGCGTCTCAGGAGGTTTACAGGATCGATGGCAGGAACGCAGGAAAATTCCTCCCAGCACGTTTACGGGATCGCTTGCAGTAACGCAGAAGACGCGTCCGCGAAGCAAGATCGCAGGAGAGGCGTTGAATAATCGGGATCGAAGGTAGGAAATAAGGAGAAGCGTAGGTCGATTCTTCGAGGAACGATGGCAATATTGCAAGAGAAGTGGCGGATGTCACTCTTGTTCGAAAACAGTAACGCAGGAGAGTCGACGGATCTCGCTCACGATCGAAGGCAGGAACGCAGGAGAGACAGCGTTTTTAAAAGAAGCGTCGAATGACGTTTACGTGCTCGATGGCAGAAATGCATGGAAAGCGTCGCTTACGTAATCTCTCGTACCCACGCAGAAGAGTTGCACCCGGAAGCTCTCGTTGTCGATGGAAGGATCGCAGTATAGACGGCGGATGTCGCTCTGTGATCAAAAATACTTTTTAAAGAATCTTCGAAAAATGATCTGTCGCTCTTGGATGATAAGTTGGACTCATCTGTTTAAAATACCTATTAAAGGATCGTAGGAGACTCTTCGGAAGACGCTCAGTAGATTAAAACCAAGATCGCAGGAGAGGCGTCTATTAAAGGATCGTAGGAGAATCTTCGGAACACGCTCAGTAGATTAAAACCAAGATTGCAGGAGAGGGAACGATGGCAGGAACGTAGGAGAAGTGGCGCAGGAACTAAGTAACCTTTCTTCTTTTAGCTTCGTTATATGATTTGTTCGCTGTCGATGACTTTGATAAATATGTGAATAACACCTCTATCGTTCTGAATATTTGTCAAATTGAAATTTTTATGTTTTCAATTAGTATTGAATTACTATATTCACTCAATCATTTTTAATATACATATACACACACTCGCGCACGCACGCGCGCGCGCACGCACGCACGCACGCGCGCACGCACGCACGCACGCACGCACGCACGCACGCACGCACGCACGCACGCACGCACGCACTCACGCACTCACGCACTCACGCACTCACACTCACACTCACACACTCACTCTCATATACACACTCACCCAAACTAAAATAATCTTTTAATTTTTAAATAAATAAATATTTAAACGAAACACACACTGGAACACACATTCACACATACACACACACAAACACACACTCACTCTCTCTCACATACACACTTACACACACTCACTCTCTCTCACATACACACTTTCAAAAAAAAGGAAAGTAAATTGTGCAAATTTGAAATTTGCACATGCCTTCTTCATAGAGGAAGGTTTAGGAGCGAAATCTAATTTTTTTAATTGAATTTTTCAATTGA
>NW_011962908.1:0-3032 GCF_000949405.1 Vollenhovia emeryi
CGTACCGGCGCTCATAATCCCTCTGTTATCAGAAAGACTTAGCTGTTCTTTGAGAATGCGTAGCTCCTCGTCTCGGGAACGCAACGCCGCCGCGAAGTCCTGATCCCGGCGCGTCTGTTCCTCGCGCATCTGGCGGATCTCTGCCATCACCGCCGCAATTTCCATCGTGCTTGACGGCTCGCTCGTTGGCGTCGTTTCCGTTGGCGTCGTCTCCTCGCGGCGTCTTTTCCTTGTGGCGTAAGCCGTCCTGACTCTCCGCTGCTTGTCCGGAGATCCCGCACGAGCCCCCAAAATGTTACGCTCCACGCGCGTCCTCGCACACTCCGGTCGCCGCGTCTCCGCGCACTCAGACCGCGCACTCGATTGACGGGAGTGCCCGGCACTCTTCCGCGCACGTACGCGTCATTGAGACAAACCAGTTAGGAAGAACAAGAACAGAGGAACTTTATTAGAATTCAAACACGTCAGCACAGCTCGAGAGCCAAGCTTCGAATCTCTCGATTGATTACATAAACAATAGTTGCCGATCGGTATCGTGGCAACCCGCCACGATACCGGGCGCCGCTTTCCGTTAGTGAGCAGGATTTCTTGCGAGCGTAACAATATGTTACTATTCCCGTACCGGTCTCCTGTATCCGTTCCTGACTCCGTTCCCTCGTGACAACGGGCGCCTCCGTGTTTCGAGGGGACGGGGTATCTTCGCAGTAACGTACACCTAACGGGGTGCTTCCCGGTGTACAAATATTACTGAAATTCACGCATAACGAGGCGCTGCTCGGGCGTGTTCCTGACCTGACCTGATCCTTTTCCTGACTCCTGACCGGTGTAAAGTTTGGGGGGAAATATTTGGGTGGGAAAAGTATTTCTCATTAGTTCTAGTTTTAAGCTCCGTAGACGTAATCCCGTTACTTTTCTTCTTTACAGACCGGAGGATCCCGTACATAAAACATCCTCTCCGATCATTTCCAGCGCGTACCAGTATCGGAGTATTATTAATATTATATTATATTACGTATTTTAATAACTCGAAATATTACTCTTAAGTTTTATTCCTTTCCCGTTCTATTAAATTAGATATATGATACCGCGACACTAGCGTTTCTCTTTTACTCCGTAGAATACATTAGAATCGTATTCAATTTGATTAAGTTATAACGCGAATTAAACATAGCGAATCCTTTTTCGTTCCCGTACTTTATAAATCCAGCGGCATCTCCTGTAACTCCGATTATAATCCGACTAAGCCGTATTATTGTGTATTCCGCACTTCCGATCCGACCGCGTACTACTGTATCAAATCCTTAATTCCTCTTGTCTTTTCTTGTATTTTATCACAGGGCGGACCCATTGTAACTACCTCGATTCCGTGTATCAATCCTTGAATAAACCTCGTTCCTATCGTTTTTTAACCTAAAAAACACCTGTCCGATTTATTTCCGATCCTTCCAAGCGATTGACCTCACCAGTAAATAAGATCTTTTCCTCCTTTCCTCTCGACGGCCCTGGAGCTGAGCATATTCGGCAAATAAGAGGAACGGAGGATTTATTTTGCGACGACACACAGCACGTCAACACCGGAACTAGAACGCTAACTCTTCCACCCGTTAATCAGAACCGCGCGTTTTATTAATTTCTGTTTAAATATCCCGAAGCAATAACATCTTTCGGAGTCCTATCCGAAATCCAGAACCGGGAAGAGTTAAGCTTCGTTATAGGTTATCTCGCAGAAGGAGGCGGCGGAGCGGGAGAGGAGGGGAGAAGCCCCGGGGGGCGCGGGTGCGAGGGCGGGAGCAGCTTCTCCCCCGAGAACCCCCCCCCCCCGACGTGGGCTAGAGCGAGGCGGATCGCCGCCGCTCTGGTTTCTCCTGCGAATCCCCTCTCTCCATCCATCCCGTTACCACCACCACAACCGCCGTGACAGGGCCGGGGGGGGCGTCGCGCGTGATTTAATCGCGGGCGGTGCCTCCCCCTCGGCGGTCGAGTCGCCACATCAGGCGATAAGTGATGGCTCTCCCCTTCAACAACACCGGAGGGGAGATGGCCGGGGCTCGACGGGCTGGGAATCCCGCCAGCCCCGCCTCCTTAGGAGGTGGGCGTGAGAGGTCGTGGTCGCCTCTCACGCCCACAAAGAGAAGAGGGCCCCCCGCAAGGGAGGACCCTTCCCCCCCCGCATTCGCGTACGGGTGCAGCTATCGAATAGCCCCGGGGTAGCCCCTGCCTGTCGTAAGAGGCGACTTAAAGGGGAGGAGAAGAAGAGGAAAGCGGGGGGGGAAGCGCGAAGGCCCGCCAGACCAACGGCGGGCCGGGTGCGGGGGCGGTGCGGATGTAATGACTCCGTCAATCCCCGGCCGCCCCCCCCCCCCAATCAAAGCACCGCCCAGACCACCGTAGGGTTTTAGTGGGTAGGCCGCGCACCCGGCACGTTTGCTGGGTGCACTTCGATCGACACTAGGAGGGCCGTCCCATATAACCCGGGCCATTAGTAAACTCCCTTCCCAGAGGGGGGCCCGGATATCCATAAAGGATTTCCCTACTTAGAAAAAAAAGTCCGGGCGGTCCTAACCGCGGGGGAGGGGGTACGGCGGCGGTCCTAACCGCGGGAGAGGGGGAACCGGGCGGTCCTAACCGCGGGGGAGGGGGATACGGCGGTCCTAACCGCGGGGGAGGGAGATACAGCGGTCCTAACCTCGGGGAGGGGGATACGGCGATCCTAACCGCGGGGGAGGGGGATACGGCGGTCCTAACCGCGGGGGGGGAGTGGGAGGTCCGTGGCGCGGGGGGCGCGGGGAGGGGGAGGACCGCAACGCTAGGCGGTCCGCGGCGGTGACTTTTATTACCACGAGCTATCACTCCGTGGCGCCGAAAGTCTGTAACATGTTTTAAGAGCTGCTGCAGTAAGATTTGGAGGAATGTTTACAAGTTATGGGACCGAGCGCCGATACGCGGCTGCTATGGGATGACCATTATCTTATCACCGCGGCACATTCCTCCGTGGCGTGTTCTAACAGATCATGTTAGAAAAACATCTCTTT
>NW_011962909.1:0-3032 GCF_000949405.1 Vollenhovia emeryi
TTACGACAGACCAGGGCGTTCAGTTCGAAGCCCAGCTCTTTGCAGCTCTGCTCCAGCTGATCGGTTGCAAACGCATCCGCACAACGGCATACCACCCTGCCTCTAATGGCATGGTTGAACGCTGGCACCGCACCTTCAAGGCAGCGATTATGTGCCATAACGCACCAAATTGGTTGGACGTCCTTCCGACGGTCCTTCTAGGTCTGCGTACGCATGTACGTCTTGATACGAAGGCTTCTCCGGCCGAGTTTCTGTACGGCACTGTACTGCGAATCCCGGGGGAATTTTTCCTCCAAGAGGACTTCACCCCGGATCCTCAGATATTCGTTGACGACTTCCGACAGCACATGCGCCAAGTGAAGCCGGTACCGGTCGCGCACCACTACAAAAGGCGCGCATTCAGGTTCAAGGAACTGTCGGCCTGCACGCACGTTTTCCTTCGTAAGGATTGCGTGAAGAAGCCCTTAGAGCGACCATATATACCGGTCCCTACAGAGTGCTCGAGCGTGCCACCGACCAAGTTTATTCTATCGAGGTCAACGGCAGACCCATGTCTGTTTCCGTCGAGCGTCTCAAACCCGCGCATTTCGTCCCGGACGACGTTCCGATTTCCGACGTTCCGCCCACGACCGACCAAACGACCAAGCCGTCCACATCGTCAAGCCTTCCGCAAGGCTCGCTTAAAACCTACGCGGGACCAAAAAAACGCGTCCGAATAGTGCAATAGCGACCTTTGCGAGCACTCGTGCGCTAGTCTGAAATGCAGGCACACGCACGCAACGCGTCCTCGGTTCAAACATGTACAAATTTTAGTAATAGCGTTAAAATTTTCCTTTTTGGTTTTCTTTTTCTAGGTCTTAGTTTTAAGCATTACCATTATATTATTTTCGTTGGCGTTAAGCCGGGTGATACATCCTGCGTACACCTGTGATATAAGCAGTATTACAGTATTTTCGTTGACATTAAGCAGCGTGATACACCCTGCGTACTCCTGTGATATTAAGCAGTGATAGTTATACTAGCGTAAGCCACTTGGCATCCTGCGCATTTTTAGCACCTAAGCAACAAAATTGTGAATCTGCGTGTAACGCGAATTCTGTTCTCTCCATCGTTAACACTCGGGGGGAGTATGTGGCGACTAACGAGTTTCCCCTCTAGACTGTATGTGGTCTGAGGCCGTTGGCGGCGCTAGCGAAGATGACCACTCTCGTTTGTAGACTCGTGCTGAGTAGTCGTGTGTCGTAGCGTATGAGATCCACCATCTTGGTCTCGTGCGCTTGTGTTCAATAAAGTTCCTGTTTTGTTACTGAAAACGAATTGTGAGATACTTGTCACCGCCCTAACGAGAACCTTGATCCTTGGCGTAGAAGTACGTGGGAGCTTAGCCAGAGATCTTATTGAGAGATTACCGACCAAATCCCCATAAAGTTTTCTCAGTCGTTTCTCTACTACGGCTACAATTGCATCCACGTCATCGCCTTGAGGAGGATCAGGCAAAGTTATCGGTGGTTGTAAGCTTCTTTGGCAAAAAGCATCAGCAATTCTATCGATTGCTGTAGAAGTAGAATCTTTCTTTCAACTTTTGTCATATTTTGTATTACATTCTAAAAAGAAAGTATTGTTTAATATAAAATATATGATATAATAAAGGTATGTATATATATATAGAGGATAAAAAACACACTTTGTTGTTTAATTTGTTCCACATCTTCACAAGTGTCAGTCGATTCTTCATTACAATCGGTGCTAACTGATACATTCAACTTGGTTCTGTTAACAGTTAAAGTTTTAATAATACAATGTTTAACATATATTTATGTATGTGTATATAAATATGTATATAATAGGCCTTAATAGGCCTTAATAGGCCTTGCGGATCCACTCGCTAGCGTTTCGGCACTGATAATTCTTCTATACGTATCGTGCAGCGATTTGAATTTGACTTTTGCTTCAATGTCTGACAGTTTACCTAGAATTTATCATAATTAACATAAACATATTGTATTATATTAATAAAATCTCCGTTATTATTGACTGAATATTTCAATTACCATTTAAGACTGCAGAAACTTCTTTCCATAAAGACGCAATTATTTTTTTGCTACGACATGACAGATCCAGTCGCGGATTCCACAAAGCTTCACGCGCATGTACTTCCGAAATTAGTTGCTCTTCGAGTTGAAACAACTCGTCCTTTTCTGCGACACTCAATTTTTTTCTTATATTTTTTCTTTTATTCGTTACTGGGCTCTCTTGAACCGTGACTTCTTGATCATTAATCAAACTCCGCTTCACTATAGCTCCATCATCTACAAATTGTCACAAGATATTATGGGAATTGCCTTAAAAAGTATACTTATTTATTTACATTATTTTTTCATACCACACATGCGATAAAAGTAGAGTGAATTTTCATTCAAGTAATAGTTCGCATATCCGTAAAGACATTCATGTTCTGCGATATTATTTTGATCACATATGGTTTCACATAAACCACATGTCATAACTAAGTTCACGGACAGCTAAAACAAATTAATTACGATTGAGAACAATAAGAAAAGAACTATATTGTGTTATTTCACAATGCAGGATATTTTACATTATATATATGGGTCATTCTCCGTCAACCGGTGAGGCCGCCTACCCAAAATTGGTTTCAACGAAAGTAAACGAGTATGGGCTTAAAATTCATAAAAAAATAAGTGCTATCGAATGCCGTGTGCTGATTTTTACTATCCAAAATGGCTGATCCAATATGGCGGCCAAAAGTAGGATAAAAAATGTAAAATTTTTTTATTACAAAAAAAATACCTGTTGAGGGAGTATTTGGGTTCGATGATGACGAATCCGTCACCAGATTTTCAAAATTCAAAATGGCGGATTTAAAATGGCGGATGGAAAACGTAAAATTCAAATTTACTTGAACGAGTCTCATTACTCGGGGGGTTATGGAGGTCGCTGAATACAAATCCGGTACCAGATTTTCAAAATTCAAATTGGCGGATTCAAAATGGCGGATGGAAAACGTAAAA
>NW_011962910.1:0-3032 GCF_000949405.1 Vollenhovia emeryi
TTATCTGTTCAGGCGAATTAAGGCCTGTGTCCATGACACTAAACTTGGTCCAAGTTCTAATTCCGCGAAATATGTAGCCAATCAATGTAGCTGTTCCACAAAAGCTGCAAGGTGATTGGCTACGCATTCCTCAAAGCTAGAACTTGGACCAAGTACTAGCGCCATGGACACAGGTCTTAATTCGCCTGAATAGATACAGAGTTTCTAAATTTCTAAACAGTTGCTATTCTTTTCATCGGTGTTTTATTATTAACTCCATTATTTTTTCCAATAAAATCTTTAGTTTGATTTTTAAGAAATATAACATTTTTAAATAAAAACTAATACTAAAGCAACTAGTTTGTATAAATATCCGTTGTTATATTTGGCGCAATTTGTTGATATCATTACTTTTGTAGAGAAGATAGTTTTGTAGAGAAGATGTTTTTGTAGAGAATATACTTTTGCAAAAAAGATAGAGTAACAAAATATATTCGGTTGAATTGGAGTATACGCTACTTCAAGAAATTGGTAGTAAATTGGATGTGGCGATTATGAACCAATGCAGATTAAATCGTTATCTTCTGCCACATGAAAAAAGGATAATAAGGCCAGCAAATCTTCCAGCATTACCATTGACAACAGAAGAAGAATTAAAACAGTTTAAAAAATTTTTATCGAAAGATGATAACACAGGAGCGACTGTAAATATATTTGTTCCGTTGATTATATGTTTATTTTTAATTTTTTTCATTTCTTTTGAACTTAAATATTGATATTTTTGTAGATTTGTTACATGAGTCAAATAATTGTACCTAAGGATAATACTAAGGAAGCAACGTATAAAATACTGAAGAAAGTTATTTCAAATACATTAGCATCTGAATTTACTTTGAAAGGTGCTACAAATCTGTCAAAAAAATGTTTCGAAAAACTGACGCTATACGAAGTTGTTCAAGGTAAATCTATTAGAAAATTAAAAATTATTTAAAATAATATTAATAATAGTTATATTTTTAGTGATTATTAGTAATAATATTAATATTAATAAAATTATATAATATAAATAGAATATAAAGGAGAGGGGGTAAAGATGGCGAGGTGGAAAGAAGTTCAGTGAGAAGGTGTTGTGAAAAGAGTGGTGAAAGGAAGGATTGGATCGGAGTAAGAGGAAGAAGGAAGGAGCGTTGGAGAAAGGAACGGAAGAGGAATCGGAGGACATGGAGGCGAGAGAAAATAATGGAAGGCGGAGGAGAAATCGGAGTGAAAGAGGTGAGATGGCATGAGTCGGCAGTCTTGGAGCGAGGAGAGCGGAGGGGAGAAGGGAGCGGAGGAACAAGAGTCGATATGGAAAAGGAAGAGGATTGGTCGAGAGGATCGAGAGATCGAAAGTCGATCGGCGAGGGAGCAGGAAGAGGGAGCTGGCGGACCGAAAACGGACGGCAGCGGAGAAGAAGGTGTACAAGAGTACAGGTGACAAGCGGAGAAGGTGACAAGTCACAGGAAGAGAAGACAGAGGAAAAGAGGAAACGGAAAAGGAGCGGAGACGAGGAGGAGAAGGAGAGACGGCGGAGGAGAAGAGAGAAAATGAAGACAGAAGGAAGGAGGAATAAGAGAGAGAGAGGAATGGAGCAGGAGGAGAGAGAGGAGGACGAGCACAAGGAGGCGAGTGATCGAGTGTTAGAAGTCGAACGACCGAAGAGAAATTGGCAGAGGGGAGCGAGAGATCGATCCGGCGGGAAGAAGGAGCGATTGGCCGAGGGGATCGAGAGACCGATTCGGTTAGGGAAGGCAGCGAGTAGAGGAGCACGCGAGAGGGGGAGGGGCCGGGGGGAGGGTCACGGGGAAAGGGAAAGTAGCAACGGTAAGCGCGCGAGAGAGCGGACGACGGGACTGAGAAAGCAATAGAATAGAAGGTTAGGAAAGAAAGGAGAAGAAAAGCAGAAAAGGAGGTGCAGAGGAGAGGACGAGGTGGAGGAGAGAAGGTAGGAAAGGAAGGGTAGAGGGAGGAACAAAGGGGGATAGAAGGGGAGGCGGGCGATAACGAACGGGGCAGAAAAAGAGAGGTTAGGGCAGGTGGGCGCGAGGAAGGCAATCCGGCGTTGGCTACTTGCGCGCACATGGGCGAGATCAAGGAATAGGTAATCAATTAATAAATAATAATATGCATAGGAAAAGGGAGAGAGGACGGAAGAAAGAAGAGGAAGGAAGCGGAGAGAAGAGGAAAGAAGCGGAGGGAGAACAGGGAGGAGGCAGGAGAGAGCAGGGGAGAAAGGGTTGGCGGAGGGGAGGAGAGAGGAGGGGAGGGAGAGAAGAAGGAGGAGAGGTATAGAGAGAGGCGGGAAGAGGAGACAGGGAAAGAATAGAGAAGAGGATGGCGGGAGGAGAGAAGGAAAGCGGATCGAAGGACTGGACGGAGGTGATAAGGGAGATAGGAAGCGAATTAAGAAAGATAAGGGAAATATTGGAGAGAAAGGAGAAAAGGAAAAGGAGAGAGGAGAGATGGAAGAGAGAGAAGGTTAGAAGAGGAAAAGGAAAAGCAGGAAAAGGAGGAGGCGGCGAAACAAGAACAAGAGCAAGAGAAGAAGGTAAGGGAGGAGGAAGAAAAGGAAGAAAAAGGAAGGAGGCAGGAGACAGATGAGAGAGAAGGGAGATGGAGAGTAGTGGAGAGGAAGAGGCACAATGGAGAACAGAAAGACAGGAGAGGAGGGAAAGGGATGGAGATGAAGAGAAAGGAGAAGGCGCAGAGAGAGGAGGAGCAAAAGAGGAAGGAGGAAAAAGAAGAGAGAGAAAGGAGACGTGAGACAGAGGAGACGAATAGGAGAGAGAAGGAAAGGGAAGAACTAGAAAGAAGCGAGAAGGAGAAGAGTGGAGAGAAGGGAGATGAAAAGGACAGAAGAAGCAGAGGTAAAGGAGAGGAGAGAGAACGAGAATTGATGAAAAAGGAGAGAGAGAAATAAGGAAAGAAAGAGACAAAGAGAAGGAGAGAACAGAAGCAGAGAGGGCAGAGAAAGCGGAACGGTGGAAAGAGGCAGAAGAGGATACGGAGAGAG
>NW_011962911.1:0-3033 GCF_000949405.1 Vollenhovia emeryi
CTCTGCACGTCCCGGAGGTTTCGCGGAATCGGGAAGTTCTTGACCGCCACAAGACCCTGGTCAGTCGGGCGAATGCCCTGGCTAGTAATAGTGTAACCTAGATAATCTAGTTTCGTCTGCAAAAATCGGCACTTATCGAGTCGTAGCTCTAATCGGTTCGCTACAAGTAACTCAAAAACTTTTCGCAATATCTGAAAATGATGCTCGATAGTCTCAGTCGCAATGAGGAAATCGTCTAGATAAACGTAAATATCCCCGGCATTAATCGGATCCTTAAAAACTTGAGTAACATATCGCTGAAACTTAAGGGGAGCGCCCTTAAGACCGAATGGCATTCTCACGTACTCGTACTGCCCAAGAGGAGTAACAAAAGAGGTATATTTAATCGACTCCTCGTGCATTTTAATGTGAAAAAACCCGTCTTTGAGATCGAGCGTAGTAAAGTACCTTTTACCCTCCAACAGATCCAACTGATCTTCGATTAGCGGAAGCGGAAAGTGATCGCGAGTAGTAATTTTATTGAGTGCCCGAAAATCTACACACATTCTCGTTTCACCATTCTTTTTCTTTGTCAACACGATGGGCGAAGCATACTCGGATGTGCTTTCCCTGATAATGCCTTTCGCAATCAATTCATCTAAAATTTCCCGTAATTTGCCTTTTTCGTAAAATGAGAGTTTACGCGGCTTGCAGTAAAATGGTTCGTTACTCGTAAGGGTAAGGGACATAATATTTTCGGTCGCCGGTTCCGACGGCCTCGGTGCGTCGAGATACCGTTTTTCTAATAATTCGCGTGCTCGCTGCTTCACCTCAAGCGGAAGATTATCGTTTACTTGCATATCACGCGCCGATACTCCTAGACAATCTTGGTCAACATCGATACTCATAATTTCGTTCACTTCTCGATCGTTACCTATCGACAGTCTTGCCTCCTTCATAAAATCGCGACCTAATATAACTGAGCTTTGCATCGTATCGTCGGGGACGACTCGTAACAAGATCGCGTATTTCTCATAGTCATAGATAAGCGTCACATTCACACAACCTAATACTCTCAAACCGCTACCGTTTATACCGACAAATCGGTCAGATTCCGAATTAACAATCATAAGTTCTTGCGGAATATATTGCCTTCTGACAAACGAAATAGGACTGCCTGAATCAATCAACGCGTCGAGATTAATACTAACATTACCGTCCTTAGCATTCACTTGCAGTTCGACTTTTCGCCGGAAATCGTTGTCCTCCCTCTGCTCGCTCGTTACCCAGTGAACACCTTCCTTGGTGGAATCCTTGACGCCCTCGTTGGTAGAATCGCACTGAGCTGCCCGATGTCCTAATTTGCCGCACCTATAGCAAGATCCTCGTTCTCGCTTGGGCTTCGTGCATTTCGCCGCGACGTGACCGGCCTCGTTACAGTTGTAGCACTTGACCGTCCTTGCTTTCTCGGGCTTTTGCTCTCCATCCTGTGGCTTCTTCTGCGTCGGTGTAGATGGCTTACGGGGGGCTCCCTTCGGCGACGGGACATCCGCGAACGCCATCAGCATCTCGTCCGTCGACTGGTAGCATTGCACCCGCGCTTGCGTGCGTAGTTCCTGGCTTGGAATGCCCTCGATGACGTAGCTAATTAACTCAGCCTCAGCAACTGGTATTCTGTTCGCGAGGATTACCTTATCGTGGAGGTAATCCGCGAAAGATTCGCCTGCGTTCCACATTCTTGCCTGAAGCTTCCGTCGTAATTTCAGTGGATCCACTCGTTGTCCGTACATTTGTTTTAATCCTTGGAGAAGGTCTTCGCAGCTTAGTTCGACGCAATCGATCCTCGAGTGAAACCATCTGAGCGCCTTGCCGGACAGCTTGCTACATATCAGCGCTTTCGCCTGATGCTCGCTCAGGTCGTATGAAGAAAGTAATTTCTCCACCTGCTTTTCCCATCGGTCGAAATCTAAATTGCCACCGTCGCACTCGCCAATCAGATCCTTCAGATCCTGCCATTTTCGTACACTTGCTCGGACAGGCACGTTCCCTCCTGGCTGTTGCGTTGTCCTTAGCAGCTCGAGTTCTCTCCTCAAGAGCTCGACCTCTCGCGCGGCTAAGTCCCTCTCCCTCCGTAGGAGATCGTTCTCTTGCACCGCCATAACGACGCTCTGGGCACCTACTTCCCTCTGCGACTCGTCGTCCAGCACCTCGTCGGTCAGACCCAGTTCCTCAGCGTCGGCTCCTGCCTCGCGTAATCGCCTCAGCAGTTCGCTCTTCGGTCCGGTTGTCGGCAGACCTCGTTCCTTCAGCTTCTCCTTCAGATCCGCGACCGTCAACGTAGTCATCTTAATACGCCGGTCGTTCTCGAAAAAAAGTTGACAACTCCGTCAAATCCCAGAATCAGTATCGCTCACTCAGTATTCCTGGATCAGTATTCCTGAATCCCCGATCCCTGAATCCCGAATCCTGTATCCCTGTATCCCACTTCTGACTTTGTAGGGATGGCCGTGGGATGTGTAGCGTAAGGCGTTGCGTAAGAGCGGATAACCAATTTATTTGGGCACACATAAGTCATAACACATAAACTGACGACACGTAGACGTTACCGCGAACATAAAATGCATAAGACAATAAAGGCGGAAAAGACATCAACGTAAGTGGTCCGACCTCGACCAAGTATCGCTGCGGACTGACTTTTGGTCGCGAGAGCGCTCGCGACTCGTCACGGAAAAACAAAAAGTCTCTCGACCCGTCGGCGGCCTATGAGAAGGACCACCGATAACAAAACACTCGCACGGACGCACCTGGAAACCGCGCGACGCCAACAGGCAAACAAACGCCTTGCGCCGCTCTGTTATTCTCGAGTCTTCTCGAAACGCGGTTCCTTCGGAATCTCGCTACATAACCTAACCCAACCTACGTCCGAGGTGTGGAGTGGATCTCGCCTCACGTGAAAAGTCGCAAATCCATATGTAATCGTATATGTACTACAAAGCAAATGCTTAGATGAGAGGACAGATATAAGATTTAGAGTCCATCATTTTTCTCGAAAAC
>NW_011962912.1:0-3034 GCF_000949405.1 Vollenhovia emeryi
CGGGGCGGCTTCCCGGCCCCCCCAACATGGGGAGACCGAAAATTCGCCCCCCCGTCCCCCCCCCCCCCGAGGTCTGATGGGAAATGCCCCACCAGCCCCGGTATGGAGGGACCTCCCTCGATCCCCAGCGCCCCTATGGACAATTGTCCACGGGACACCGGCGGTCGGGCCCCGGACCAAGACCTCTGGTCACGGGGTCAGCAGGGGGATCCACGATGCCCTTCCGGACAAGTGTCCATGGGACATCGCTTCTCCCACCTGCCCTGGCCGTAACTCGGCCAAGTGGGCTCTTAGTCAGCGGACGCCCAGCCGGTGGAACCGCCGGAGCCTAAAACGGCACCGACGGCTCCAGGCCGAACGCCCGCCTTAAGCCCCCTCACCACGACAAGGTGGCCCACGCGAGGGGGACGTTATCAATACCTCGACTGGAATTATCCGCAGCACTGCTACTGGCGCGGTTAATCGGGAAGATCAAAATCTCAATAGACATTTCGGATGTTCCAACATTTCTGTGGTCCGACTCAACTGTAGCCCTTAATTGGATCGGCTCATCATCTCGTAAATGGTCCGTTTTTGTGGCAAACAGAATAGGCGAGATACAACGACTAACTCATCCTGAAAACTGGCATCATGTGCCATCTACCCAGAATCCAGCCGACATATTATCCAGAGGTTTAAATCCGCGCGAATTGATCAATGCAGGTATGTGGTGGAGCGGTCCCAGCTTCTTACAGAATGACGACAGTCACTGGCCCGACAACAATTATCCCAGCTTGGACGACGACGCACCGGAAGAGCGGAAGACCTGTAATGCCGTAACTACACTTAATTGCAATATCGTAAACTCACTGCTGGACAGGCGTTCTAACTTGGACAAGGTCTGTCGCATCTTAGCGTACGGTCTAAGATTTCTGAAAGTGCACGCAAGACCGTCCACGACTTTCGTATCGCACGAGGAAATAAACAAAGCCTTACATCTAATGGTTAAATTGGTACAACGGCAATCATTCTCCGAAGAGTACAAGGAGCTAAGCAGGGGCAAGCTAGTCCATTCGTCAAGCAGAATTCAATCGCTAAATCCGTACGTAGATGACGAGGGAATAATCAGGGTTGGTGGCCGCCTGAAGAACGCCGACTTACCATTTGACGCTTGCCACCCAATTCTCCTACCCAAGGATCACGAGCTGACCAAACGAATAATTATTCAACAGCACCTTCGCTACATGCACGCAGGAGTGCAAGCTACCATGGCCGCAGTCAGGGAACTTTTTTGGCCCTTGTCCTTGCGATCAACGACGCGCAAAATCCTTTTGAATTGCATTAAATGCTTCAAAGTCAAACCAGTCATTTCCGAAGCATTAATGGGATCATTGCCCCCGGGTCGTGTAACAGCCTCCAAACCATTCTCGCATTGTGGTGTAGACTATGCTGGACCGCTTGTCTTACGGGAAGGCAAACGGCGAAATGCCAGGAATCATAAGGCCTACGTGGCCATTTTTGTTTGTTTCGCAACCAAGGCGGTACACGTGGAGCTCGTGAGCGATTTGACTTCTGAAGCGCTCATAGCTGCGTTCAAACGCTTCATATCACGTAGGGGCAAACCTTCTCACATCTATTCCGATAATGGCACAACATTCGTTGGTGCACAAAATCAATTGAAGGAGCTGTTTGATTTCCTAAATAAGGAACAAGTATTAGACGATGTCAAACAGTTCTTTCGACTTCAGCAAACGTCATGGACGTTCATACCCCCTAATGCTCCTCACTGCGGTGGCTTATGGGAAGTCGCGGTGAAGTCCGTAAAGTATCATTTGACCCGCGTCGTCGGTAGAGCTCACTTAACTTTCGAGGAAATGCAAACAATACTCTGCGAAATCGAGTCAATCCTGAATTCACGACCACTCACCGCCTTAAGTGCAGATCCAAATGATTTATCGTATTTAAGCCCAGGTCACTTTCTGATTGGTACCACTATGAACAGTCTCCCTTCTCATGACTTAACTGATATACAGGAAAACCGCTTATACGCTGGCAGCGGATTGAGCAACTTAAGCAGCATTTTTGGCGCCGTTGGAGCCATGAATATCTTCACTCTTTGCAAGCGCGTCCCAAATGGAGAATGGACAAGGGCACTCAACTAAAACCCGGGCAACTCGTCCTTGTAAGGCAACAAGATTTGCCACCGTTACATTGGTTACTGGGTCGGGTAATAGAAGTGCATGTGGGCGTGGATGGTGTCGTGCGTACGGCTACCGTGAAAACCGCTAAAACCTCTCTCACGAGGCCCTTGTCCAGGCTCGCAATATTGCCACTCGAAACGCCTTGAGTCTATAATACTCATTCACGTGAAACCCTCGTTTCTTAGATATTCTTGCGTTACATTTTCATATTATATTCATGCGTCACATTTATATACTGTATTCTAGCGTTACATTTTCATATTGTATTCTCGCGTTAGTTTCTCTTTTCATTGTTTAAGCAAATTGGATTAGTCCCCTGCGTCACACTGTTAGTTACAACCCTCAGTGTTCATTTGCATTGTCCGTTTCATCTTTCCTTTTTTTTGAGCAATGCAATCCTCATTGAAAGTAAGACCTTTCAAGGCGGGCGGCGTTGTTCGGTACATAAATCGGTTGCGCCGATTCTTTCGCGTTCGTCCACATTCGTCGGTGGTCGCGTCCCGTGAGGACCGTGATTGGCGCGCGCGGTGTATCCTTGCGCGCGGAGAAATAGGGGCCTGCGGCCGAAGCACGCCCGTAGGTGTAGTGGTAGAGTAGTCGTCGTTAGCAAGAGAGAGCGTGTGCGTGCCCAACCGGCACGGCCGAGATAAGCTAAGTTTCGGAAATGAACAGTAACCGCGGTGTTGTCAGAAAACTAGAAATAAAAGCCAACTAACAATAAGAGGAATACGAGTTTCTTTGCTAACGCCTTTCCCGAATCGCAAAATCTTCCGGTGAACCGGCGTGACAGGCACATGCCCGGCGTATCATTACGCTACACTACAAAAAATCGCTCCACCCTAATATACAGGGTG
>NW_011962913.1:0-3034 GCF_000949405.1 Vollenhovia emeryi
TCTCTCTCTCTCTCTCTCTCTCTCTCTCTCTCTCTCTCTCTCTCTCTCTCTCTCTCTCTCTCTCTCTCTCTCTCTCTCTCTCTCTCTCTCTCTGTCTGTCTGTCTGTCTGTCTGTCTGTCTCTCTCTCTCGTTCTCGTTTCGTCAAATACGCGGTACGCACGTACGCGGCCCCGTGCCTGTGCGGAATTACTGTCATTTGCGAAATTGCCCCGACACTCCGGGCCCGAAACCGCAATCTCCACCCACGCGATAACAAACGCGGGGTTGTCTTTTGAAACGTCGTTATTCCTACCTACGCGGGCGTGCAAAATTAGGATAAAGTGGCACGTGGAAAAGGGTGAATTTCCGCGAGCGCAGCTGCCGCGCGAGCTGCGCTTTGTATCGCTGGGAGCCGTTATAAATGAGTCGTCATGAGTCTTGTTAAAGCCCCACTTCATTAAGACGAACGTTGCAATTTATGTATTTGCATATACCCTCCTCTTCCTTCTCTCTCTCTCTCTCTCTCTCTCTCTCTCTCTCTCTCTCTCTCTCTCTCTCTCTCTCTCTCCCCTCTCTCTCTCTCTCTCTCTCTCTCTCTCTGTCTTTCCTCGCACGTCCGTACGGGGTGATATACATTGTTTAAATAGAGATAGAGAGGAAGAAAAACGTCTCCACCGAGGTTCGTTTCCTCGCCCCTTGTTAGTGGGTACTAAAAGTAGTACGTGCGTCGAGTCCGAATGTCGGTCTTTAGGCTGCGGCGCGGCGCGGCGCGGCGCGGGGCGCGTTCGAGTGCACGGGAAAAAAAAACGTTATTTCTGGTCGCGTAGGCGAGCAGACCAGGGTGACATGGTGGCGAGGGAATGGCACCCTGGCCGACAGCGTGCAGCAGCCACCGTCGACCGAGCGGTTCGTCCTGTATAGCAACGGCAGCCTGCGAGTCCTTGACGTGCAGCGGGAGGACAGCGGGGAGTATGTGTGCCAGGTGATCCGACCGTCTCCCTTGGGACACGTCACGCAAGTACTCAAGATCGAAGTGATGTGTGAGTTACACTGCCATGTATATACCCCGCGATAAGCGCCTTCCCACACCCACCCACCTACCCACCCACCCCCGCGTAGCGTCCCAAGGGGTGATCCGTCTACTTGCACGCCGAGGCGGATCGACGCGTCGAAAGGATTCGAGAGTCCCTCGCGCTCGCGAATCCGAAGAACCGTGAGACGTCTATCCGTCTTCTCTCGCACTCGGCTGTCCCTTATCTACCACGACCGCTTATTTCCAGCCGTTTGACTCGTGCAAGACCCCACCGAGACCTCGCGTCGCCCGTCTCGGACGTCTGAATTTTGCATGAACGCGTGTAAACGACGGTAAGGCCGGCTTAAACGCCGCACAACAACGGCAGGAAATTTATTTGTTCGTTCGCGCTCCGTTCCGACCTCAGATCCACCGAGCGCGGAGACGGTGCCGGCGTCCGGCGAGCTGGAGGTCAATCTCGGGGAGAGGGTGGAAATGCAATGCGTGACCAAGGGTGTACCGGCCCCCATCATAAGTTGGAGGACGAAGGTAATCGATATTCCTGGGCTATTCGATATACCATTGCCGGCGATATTGCCGGCGATATTACGCGAGCCGCGTGTCAAAGTGCGACGGTGGGAAACGTTCCGTCAATGGCGAGGGAGGGAAATGAAGTTGCGGGGAAAAAAGGGAGGAACGAAACGTGCGGATGTCCGCTCGCGAGATTTCTCCTGGTCGGACAATAAGTCAATTAAATTCAAGTGGTGCGTCGTCGCGGCGGGTAAAGCGCGTCTTCTTCTTCTTCTTCTTCTTCTTCTTCTTCTTCTTCACAGGACAGGGAAATCCCATTATTGGACGAACGACCGGTGTTGAGATTTCACGCCGACTCTCGGAACCTCTCCGGCAGGTACACCTGCGTCGCCAAAAACGGCATCGGCGATCCCGCGGAGGCGCACGTAGACCTGCGTATCAGATGTGAGTCCCGGCTTGCTCCAAGCTGGCGCGCCTGTAATCTCGCTACACAGCAGCGCGCGCGTGCTCGATTATTAAGTAACTGTGTTACCGGGCTTTCGTTTCGGGAGCACCCGCGATTAATCGAGTTTAATTACGACCGCCCGTACCGAGGACGATCATGCAAATCGCGCCCTACTCTTCGCGCCACGTAGCAGCGCAATTAAGAAATTGCCGCAGATTGCTCCCTTTAGTATTCCAATCAAACGCATGAGCGAGTCAATTATGCTGATTGTACAGTTGCCACGAGTGTTTTGCAGATGTTAATCAACCCTCGCGATGCGCTAACGGCCCTTTCGCTTTCGCGATATCGAAGCCGAGCCTTACGCGCGCGTTTCAGAAGCGCCGCTTTAAAGACGCGAACAACACGCTCGTGCATGTGTAGGCGCTTTAATGTGTGATTAAATAGCTTAGGGTAACTTCGACTAAACTCCGGCAAACTCCTTAACTTATCAGACGTATTTGTACCCGTCCTATTTTGTTGACGTGGATCCAATTATTAATTTCTTGTGTAAAGCACGGGAAAGAAAAGATTAGCTCGTGAACGACGAATTATACAGCATTAAAATTTCGCTCTAAGCGATTCTGCCGGTTTCGATTAATCGAGTCAATCGAAATCGCCCTAAGTGAGGCAATTAAACTCGAACGAATGTTGATCGCGATCGGGATTTCTTACGATACTCTACGTTGAATGCACAAAACTATGAAGTATGTATAAGGAGTACGAACACAGTCTATCTACACGTATAACTTGCTTGCGGCCATAGACATAGTATATATAGACTGAGCGTCCCATTGAATAAGCTGACGCTTGTGAAGAGAGAGACGGAGAAGATTTATGAAGACTTTCTTTCTCTGTCTCACCATCGTGACAAGGGAGAATCACGCCTGTGTAGTACTGCGCAGGCACGATTCTTTTCTTTTGCGGTGGTGTAAGACAGAGAAAGAAAGTCTTCTTAAATCTCTCTCTCTCTCTCTCTCTCTCTCTCTCTCTCTCTCTCTCTCTCTCTCTCTCTCTCTCTCTCTCTCTC
>NW_011962914.1:0-3034 GCF_000949405.1 Vollenhovia emeryi
AAGACGAAGGGAGGGTGGGGACAAAGTATGTATAGGTCGCTCATGGCCAGGTCGCGGTAGGGGAACGGAACGGAAATGTGAAGGGTTCGGGAACGCTCCCTTAAAAAGCGCCAATGTATTATTTCCTAACAGGAATAAAGCTTTACTACTACTACTACTACTGCAAAGTAACGATTCGATACTTTTTGAGTAACAGTAACTGTAACGCGTTACTTTTCAGAATTGGTAACTTGTAACTGTAACTAGTTACATTTTTAGCGAAGAAACTGTAACTGTAACTAGATCCCTATCTAAAAAAGGCATTTAAGTCGATTAGTCGCATATCTCGAAGTATTGTTGCCGCTTTTCCGCGATGCTGATTGGCTGTCTCGCTTGTGCGATACGATACATGTCATATCGTATCGCTTGCGATACGATACATATGTATCGTATAAATATACATGTGTATAGTTTGAAGGTTGACGGCTTATATAAAGGTTAATAGAAAAAGAAGAGAGGAAAAGAAGAGAGAAAAAAGGAGAAAGGAGACAAGACAAGTAAGTAATATATTGTGTTGTCTATATATTGTGCGTGAGTGTTTAGAGAGAGGGGGAGGGGGAGAGAGAGAGAGAGAGAGAGAGAGAGAGAGAGAGAGAGAGAGAGAGAGAGAGAGTATAATAGACTCTCTCTCTGTAATAGACTCTCTCCCTGTAATAGACTCTCTCTCTGTAATAGACTCTCTCTCTGTAATAGACTCTCTCTCTTTTCTTTAAAATTATATTTTACATATTAAATATTTATATTTATATTAAATGTTTATATATGTTCCATAATTTAAAGTTTTAGAAGCTTACGTCAAAACAAATTTTGCCGAAATCTACGACAGTAAGCAAAATCGATTAATTGGGTTCGGGTCCATAACAGACGGAATTTTTCTGGTGATGATTATTGGAAATTAAGCATTAATAAAGGAGATAAAATTGAGATAATTGGAGTGGTACAAACTACAGGTATTATATATTTTATATATTTATTATAAAATTTGGAAGTTCGTTAACCGTAAAATTTCAATTTCAATTCCAATTTCAGTTTTCAATTTCAATTTTAATTTTCAATTTTCAATTTATTTACTGCACTTACAATTTCAATTTTTCGAGAATTTTCTTGCTATATAATATTTTGAGTTGCAAATTTTGAAATACCATGTGTAATAATATTTAATTATAATTTTGCAGTTGATCCGGTATATTTATTGGTCAACGATTTAAAAGATATTCGCAAATTGAAGGGTCATATGATGTTGACCGAATGCCAAATAAAAGAAAAATAGAAGGATCAGAAGGAACTTCAAAAGTAATTCCTTCCTTCTCTTCTTTCTTCCTCTTTCCTTTTTCCTCTTCTCTATCCTTCCTCTCCTCCTGTTCCTCTTCCGTCTCCGTCCCTCCTTCCCTCCTTTCATTCTTCTTCGCCTCCTCCGTCCATCTTTCCTCCCTCCATCGTTCCTCCTTACTCTGTATCTATCTTCCCTCCTTTCTATAACCTCCCTTATCTCTCTCAGTTGCCTTGCTATTCTCCTCATCTGCTCGATCATCTCTCTTTCATACTCCTCTCTCCTTCTATCTCGCTCCCCCTCTCTTCCTGCCCGTCTTATTCCTGCCGATCCTCCGTCCTTCTCCATTCCCCTCTCCCTTACATCCTTCGCTATTCTCTCGTAAAGTAATTAATTGTATAATATATTATATAATAGTTGTAATAAGTAGTATATACTTAACTAATAACAAAAAAATAACAATTAACTCAAACTTTTCTATAACAAATAACAAAAAATAAATAACTATAATATTTCTATTTCAGATACCGAATAAAAGAAACTCTGTATAAAATGAAAGGAAAAAATATAATTATAATTACATATTAACATTTAGAGTTGCAATGTAATATTAATAATAATAGATATTATATATATATATAATGGCTTGTATTATATTCAATATATTAATAATGTAAATAAGGCCAAGTTTTACAAGCTTATAGGTTGGATAAATATAATTAATACCTTATAGCTCTTTACATTTGCTACTTAATCTACGTACGGACGCGTTTCTGCACACAGTGCCTTCTTCAGCGTACATTAAATTCTTAAATTAAATATTTAATATAATCCTAATAAAGTATAATAACATATCTGTAAGGTCGTCTTAATGTTCAAATCGTGAACTATAAAATGTAAGACTTAATATTAATCGGAGTTAATTGATAGTTAATGAATCTGTTGTTCATCTTGATACTTATGAACCGCTATGTCTTATGTGGTCCACTTTTTACAATTAACACGAAAGGTCTTATTTATGCGAATCATGGTCGAATATCGTCCTATTGGTTTTGAATATCAGGTTAGTTGGCCTGTATCTCTTCATTTTTGATGTTATAGTGGACGTCCAATTAATCTACTTGTATGGTATTGGACCATTATTCTTTCTTCTTGTCGGTTCGTCGGAAATTCTATTGTAACTGACTCTTTCGTGTCTCTGAGAGGAGTGAATAATAGATATTATTAATGATTGTTTAAATAGAGTAAATTATAATAGTTAACAGTCATTGTGTGTTATTATGTGTCATGTTATTCTACGTTGTATTAAATAAAACGTTTTTAATAATAAATTAAATAAAACTTTTATAATAAATTATAGAAAATAATTATTAAGTAACATTTTTTTAATTAAAAAGGAGCAAGTAATTATTAAACTCTTAGCTATAAGTGGTTAGGTGTTATATTAGTATCTATAACACAATCTGTAAATGAAAAAAATCATATTACTTACACGACACAGCAGCACAAGATTCAATTAAATCGCGGCACTGACGGTCATTTTGTGGACACTTCCGCCAGTTGTCCAGTCTCTATCTTCTAGGGTCTCTACGGCTGACGTGACTGACGTTACCGACTTAATTATACGAGCGCCGGTAAATAGAGTAAACCTAATCTTATTGTGCCGATTAATTTTTTAATAATAAGGTGTCTCGTGATAACATGTCTCGTGATGTCTCGTGATTG
>NW_011962915.1:0-3035 GCF_000949405.1 Vollenhovia emeryi
CGCACTTTGCCGTCCGGGCCGCCAAGGTTGGGGAGGAGCCGGCCAAGCTTGGCCGCTCTCACTCCCGCCCTGCTTGCGGCTCTGGCAAGGTGGCTCGCAAAGCTCCATCGGTCGTCGAGGATCAACCCGAGATAGTTCATCTCGTGGCCGATCCTGACGAGAGCCGTACCCACAGCCAGGGTGAGTCCCTCGGGCGGCGCGCCGCGTGCTCCACGTCTTTTACCGTGGAACATCACGGCCTCGGTCTTGCCGAGTGCCACCTCGAGGCCCAGGCTGCGGATAGAGTCGACTATCGCTCCCGCTGCCACTCGCCCCCTGGCGAGGGCCTCCTCCCAATCGCGGCCCCCGGCTGTCACGAGTGTGTCGTCCGCGTAGCAGACGGGGGGGAGGGGAACACGCAGCACCGAGTCGTACCCCAGGTTCCACAAGAACGGTCCGAGAACCGATCCCTGGGGCACAAGATATTAATACACCTAGACACCGAAAACTACGGTATTAATACACCTAGACTTATTCAAACTTGGCGCGAGACGCTACGTGAGATACGCGACAGCAACGCCAATGCCACGTTGCGGCAAAAAAGTGAGATGGATTTTGGTCTGGTTGACCACGACGACGACCACGACGACGATGACGACGTTTCTTAAAAAAAAAATTACGTGAAAATTCAGACCCGTGGACTTTGCATCGCAATATCTCTACTCATGGGGCACGTAGGACAAAAGTAAAAAAATACTTTTATTATGCAAATCGTACCCAAGCTATCGATTAACCGCAGTCTCAACTTCGTCGGAACAGCCGTTGTTGAGATCCGAAATTCTGAGGGCCCGTCAACTCGTGTACTCGCGTAAACTTACACGGTCGGTCTCGCGCGCGCGGTACTAGCCGCGCTTACACTTGGCGCGAGACACTACCGTGTCTCGTGATCAAATATTAATTCTTTTTTTGTATTATTTCTTTTAACATGTTTTCTTTTTGTTGCAGATAATTACATCGCCAAGTCTATAGAAAAGTCTATAAAAACTTTTTAATACATTGCGTCAATATGCTACAATTTAGGGTGGCATCACATGGAGCATAACTTGCGTAAGTGTAACCTGCGTATCACCAATCACAGGGTCATTCCAATAGAACCGTTTCAATAATTCCGTCGAAATGGTTCTGTGATTGGTGATACGCAGGTTACACTTACGCAAGTTACGCTCCATTTGATGTTACCCTCACTCAAAAAAAAGAATTACTGCAATAGCCAATTTTTATTGGCTGTATAAAAGTTTTTTTGCTTCAACCATTTAATTTTTGAAGCAGTAAATTGCAATGTGAATCTATGATTTCAGATAGACCAATACAACCAACTTTTAAAGCTAGTAAATAATTGGCTGCATTAGGCAATTTCTTAGCTGTGGTAGCGTTACCAAGTAGGTTGATAAGACAGTTGGCCGGGCTAGCCAACTCAAATTTGTCGTGCAAGCCACAACAGCTTGTGGCGAATAGATAGCACTAGTACCACATACTGCCGCGACGTGGCGACCGGCGCGTCTTTCTCGTAAGTAAAAATCGTCCTGTATTAGTATAAAAGGCAGTTCAGGAATTGGTGCTGCTACGCCTGTCCACCTGGCTCAGCTTGGCGCGTCGCTGTCGCTAAGCGGGCGCAATAAGCAGAATTTGAACAAGGTGGCCGAGCAGTGCGGCCAGTCGAAGCCGTTTATCGTGACGGGGGAGCTGACCAACGAGAGCGACGTGAAGAATATCATCAACGCGACGATCAAGCACTACGGCAAATTGGACGTTCTAGTTAACAATGCTGGAATTCTGGAATCCGGTAGTATAGAGACCACAAGCCTGGAACAGTACGACAACGTTTTCAACATCAACGTTCGCTCGGTGTACCAATTGACAGCACTGGCGGTGCCACACTTAGTCAATACGAAAGGCAACATTGTTAACGTCACTAGCGTAACCGGATTACGATCTTTCCCGGGTTGCCTGGCATACTGCATGAGCAAGGCGGCCGTGGATCAGTTTACGCGTTGCGTCGCCCTGGAATTGGCACCAAAACAGGTGCGCGTGAATGCTGTGAATCCCGGTGTTGTAGTAACAAATCTCCACGAGAGCAGCGGAATGAGCAAAGAGCAGCTCGCGAGCTTCTTCGAGCACAGTAAAGAGACGCATGCCCTCGGAAGAACGGGCGACGTCACGGAAGTCGCAAAGACCATTGCGTTTCTGGCGAGTGACGACGCTAGTTTCATAACAGGAGCGACGTTACCTGTGGACGGAGGTAGACATGCCATGTGCCCTCGCTAAAGGTCTTGTATTACCCTCACAGATGATACATGGTATATTTTTTTATATAGTCTACAACATATACAGTACATTAAGCTACATGTAATATTTGCGTTCTGCCAGGCAATTCCAAGAAAATGCATTGGAAAGTATTTTGAATTTAGATATATCGTAATTGTTACATATATTTGCTATGGGGAGGGGGTAAAGATGGCGAGGTGGAAAGAAGTTCAGTGAGAAGGTGTCGTGAATAGAGTGTCGAAAGGAAGGATTGGAACGGAGTATGAGGAAGAAGGAAGGAGCGTTGGAGAGAGGAACGAGAGAGGAATCAGGGGACATGGAGGCGAAAGAAAATAGTGGAAGGCGGAGAAGAAATCGGAGTGGAAAAAGTGAGATGGCATGAGTCGGCAGTCTTGGAGCGAGGAGAGCAGAGGGGAGAAGGGAGCGGAGGAACGAGAGCCGATATGGAAAAGGAAGAGGATTGGTCGGGAGGATCGAGAGATCGAAAGATCGAAAGTCGATCGGCGAGGGTGCAGGAAGAGGGAGCTGACGGACCGAAAACGGACGGCAGCGGAGAAGGGAGCTGGAGGACCGAAAACGGACGGCAACGGAGAAGAAGGTGTACAAGAGTACAGGTGACGGGCGGTGAAGGTGGCAAGGCACAGGCAGAGAAGACAGAGGAGAAGAGGAAACGGAAAAGGAGCGGAGACGAGGAGGAGAAGGAGAGGCGGCGGAGGAGAAGAGAGAAGAAC
>NW_011962916.1:0-3035 GCF_000949405.1 Vollenhovia emeryi
TATTGGTCGACATTGTTTTTTAAATATCTTTTTAACGAACTACGAGCGACGGCTAAAACCTCTTCAAGGTCACTCAGGAGGGCGACCTTGACAACATATGTCAAGGTCAAGGTCATCGGGGCTGGCTCCCTTCATCGATATATTTACCGAGAAAGGTTTCAGAAAGAGTTTCAGAAATATTTCAGACGCAGTTCCATAGACATTTAAAAAATTGTGCCATACATGTTTCAGGAATGGTTCTAGAAACATAATAGAGATAGTTCCAGAAACATTTCAGAAATAGTTTCATGAACGTTTAAGAAATACTTGCAGAAACATTTCAGAGATAGTTCCAGAAACATTTTAGAAACAGTTTCATGAACATTTAAGAAATACTTGCAGAAACATTTCAGAAATTGTTTCATAAACATTTTAGATATGGTTCCAGAAATATTTCAGAAACAATTTCATAAACATTTGAGAAACAGTTCAAGAAACATTTCTGATATCATTTTGAAGCGGACATTTTATATATCTGAAACATTTTTGAAATATCTCTGGAATATTTTTGATAACATTTCATGTTTCATTGCAACATTTTTCAAATGTTTTTGAAATGTTTCATTGCTGTATGGGCTTTATTATGGAGTTGGTCAAAGCAATAGAAAAATGAAGAATATTTCACATATTTAATTTTTATTTTGCCCTTTTTTCTTGCACATGTTCTGTTTTCTATAATAAATAATATATAATTTGTGCACATGTGTGTGTAGATATAAGAATAATTTTATCAGATGTAAAGGTAAGTTAGAAATAAGAAACGGTAATTATAAGTTGTAGCGGTAAGATAGAAATAAGAATATTTTAAGATATATAAGATATTATATTCAAAAGAGTTTTTTTGTTCAGATTCTTTCTCGTGTAATTGGAGGGACTACGGGGAAACCATGGAGAATGTATAAGGAGACCGAACTAGGTATGGATCACGTCACCGAAAGTGGGCCGACATTTTTGCCATCTAGTGAATCAAAATTTTGCCACTTGTAGCGCTGGCGTCGCCTTACGCGATTAAGAATTCGCTCATGAGTTACCGATCTTGATCTCGTAGATACAGCGTATAACTGTTGTTATCTGGAGGTCAATTTCTGAAACTTACGAAAATTACAAAAGTGAGTGAATATTTATAATTTCAATTTGTGAATTCGCTCACTTTTGTAATCTCCACAAGTTTCAGAGATACACAATCCATCTCCTCATCTTATTTACAGATCGGATGTATATTATATAACCACGAAAGCTTCATGCATATGACAACCATGTGTCACGTACGAATGCGAATGGAGTTAGTTGATGACAGCGCTCCTAGTATTGCTTTTCAGAACGTCTGGCGGGCACAAACATCGGCCCATTCTGATTACGGGCAGTTCGGTCTCCTTATACATTCTCCATGGGGGAAACAAAGTAAAACATGAACTGAACAGTCATGTAAACTTAGATTTTGTCTTTTCTTCTCTTTCTTCCTAGATTATACTTTCTGGCTATTCTGAGATAGTCCGAGTAGCCGAGATAGAATCTGACAAGAGAGAAGTAAAAGATAAAAACGTAAGTATAATTATATTATAAGTAGATAGCGTAGATAATTATACAGGGTGAATCTTAGCTGCTGCGCCGGCCCTTTTACCATGAGAAATGGATTACCGACTGCAACTTTAGTTCGCTGAACGGCACAAGAGGGCAGCTGCTTAGATCTCAGGGATGTTGCAGGCAAGTCGAAAACTTGTTCCACTTACAGACATCACGCGGAGAAAAATAATTTGCTAACACATTATATCTTATGTAAACTTAAGTAAATTTTGTTTGTTATTTTATGATAAAGTTATTTTCTCTTCTATGGACAACTATGTGTTAAGAACACTAATTTTATTGAAAAATTATTGTGCGAAATATTGAGCTAAAGAAATAAAATAATTTCTGTTCTATTAAACGCTCTGCTGTAATGGTGAATAATTTTAATAATGTATAATGAAGAAATTTTCGTATCGTTATTACGTTAATATCAAATATGCAGTATTCAAGTAGCAGCAACAGTTTCGCTGCAATAGCAAAATTATTTTTTTTCGTGCGTATTATTGAAAGTCTATAATTTGAAATAATGTGTGGTGTAAAAATACCATGGTTTGCCTAACACATTGTGACACAACTTGCCGTTACACCATCAGCAAGCCTTGCCGGATTTATGTATGAGAGTAATGATCATATGAATATACAGGGTGAGTCACAACATTTCTGCCAGAGCTCGTGAGAAGGTAGAACGGATCGAGATGAACAGAAAAGTCCTGAACCATTTGCAATTTTCGCAATAGTTAACGAGTAATTAATTATCAAAATCGTCGTCTTTGCTCTGCTCACTGTCCAATTCGAGCGCGTGGCGAGATGTGACCGCACGGCGATCGATATTGCCAGGCGAGGGTGGGGACGCGAGACGCGGGAGCGGCGACGTAAGCTCGCCGGCAACGGCGCGCGTCCCCATCCCTCGCCTGGCAATATCGATCGCCGGGCGGTCACATCTCGCCACGCGCTCGAATTGGACAGTGGGCAGGGCAAAGACGACGATTTTTGATAATTAATTACTCGTTAACTATTGCGAAAATTGCAAATGGTTCAGGACTTTTCTGTTCATCTCGATCCGTTCTATCTTCTCACGAGCTCTGGCACAAATGTTGTGACTCACCCTGCATATGTATACAGGGTGAGGAAAAAATACCATGACCCCAAAATATTTAAAAAAATATAATTTTAATGAAAAAATGTTTCAGCCAAAAGTTGTATGGCTTTAAGGGGAATATAAGATAGTGTCATTAATTTGCTTGAATGTTGCTTGAAGATCACGTGAAGTATTGTAACACATACAAAATTTACATACATACGAATTTTTAATAATTGGAGCACTATTGCGACAGCATATTCCTGAGACCAAATCAAGTAAAAAAAGTCCTGTACTACTTTTCCCTCTGACAAACAGTTATGGAAATATCATAAGCTAAACATTGATAAAG
>NW_011962917.1:0-3035 GCF_000949405.1 Vollenhovia emeryi
GCAAAGCTCTCGAGGTCAGCTACAAGAATAGGTAATAAAAAATAGGGGATGTCATTTAAAAAAATTGGTGTGACCTTTATGTGACCTTTAAATAATACTTCAATGTCAAACTAATGGTACCATTTTATGGCCCCCTCGAAACCAAACAACTTTTGTCAGAAACTTTTTTCGAAATAATTCATTCCAACCGAGAAATATTATTGTCTCAAGATAAACGCCCCACCCTGTATATGTTTATAAAGATAGTTTGTTTCAGATAATTTTAAAAAACAACCCTTATGAAAAAATACACTCAATCATACGTTGACGGTCCGAAATAACCATCAAATTGAGTGTAAACCTTCATAATTGAGTGTTTCATGAAGGTTTACACTCAATTTGATGGTTATTTCGGACCGTCAACGTATGATTGAGTGTATTTTTTCATAAGGGAAGTATTACGACAACTGCAAATAATTAATGTTAAACAACAAGGAATGTCAGAGGATCTTAGTGTTTTACTAATGAAAGCAAATTTTGAGAAAGATGAACCAATCGTATCAAACGAAGATTCCATATTTAAAAGATATAATTTTCCTTTGAAAGAATTACAAGAATTGGAAAAACTAGAAAACTTTTTAATCCAGGATAAAAGTTTCAACAATTTTGTAAGCAAATTTACTAATATGGTTTTATTTTATTTACAATTTATATAAATTTATAATTGGGTATCTTAGGTCAAAGAAATAATGCAAATTGGAGGAACAACTTACAAATATATGATAAAACGTATATTGCCAAAAATAATGTCAAATGATAGCCAAGACATACTCGTATAGTTGGATAGTTTTCAAAGGTAAACATAATTTTTCTACTCTTCGAACTTGCTCAGCAATATTAATTGCCACAGATTGTTTGCTTCTACGTGAAAGAAATTTGACTTCAAATGTGGTTATTTCTTCGCCAGTATGTTAATAAATAAATTAATACAGCTGTTTTGACGTATCTGGCTTTTTATTCACGTTGTTACATTAACGACGTTTCGATCGTGAATTACGATCCTCTTCAGGTTTATAAAGAGACGAACAAGAGCCAAACATTAGCTCGACCATTGTGACAGCAAAAAGTTGAATCTATTAACCTGAAGAGGATCGTAATTCACGATCGAAACGTCATTAATGTAACAACGTGAATAAAAAGCCAGATACGTCAAAACAGCTGTATTAATTTATAAATTTGACTTCTTTGATATATTGCAGGGTTGGGAAGTAACTCCTTACTTGTAACGAAGTTACAGTTACTTTTTTTGGTAATCTAACTTAACATCGTTACTTTTTCTCCATCTGTAACTGTATACCTTAACTCAGTTATATGTATGTTTTCGATAAGTAGTAACTAATTTACTAGTTAAATTAATAGTTACTTCATACGAGTATTATACACTGGTCAAAAAAATTAACGCAACAAGAAATATACATCAAAATTTTGCGAATTTCAAATAAGCGTAACTTTGCGAAAACTGGTCGAATTGAAAAGTTTTTTTTTCATTTTATAGGACAAAGCCTCTGCTTTAAGAAGCTCTTATTGGAATTTGCATTCACTCTTCCCATTTCCCGGAACTTTCTCAAAATCAAGATCATGTTTTTTCTCTAAAAAATTGCACACTTTGACGCACTGTATGGAGTGTAATAATTTTTCTTCGCCAGTTCTGCTTACGGTATCAAAAAGTGTATACTTTTCTCTTCAATTTAAAAAAAAAGAAGTTCCTACGATTTTTTTCACCAAATCACAGCTCATTGAAGTAACCCTTGTGTTTTCGACAATAACCGACCATATCTCCGTTAAAAATCATCGTAGCAAGATCGTTTTTTTTTTAATTAAAGCTTGTACTTTCAGCTTCAAAAACTAGTCACCAGATTTTTCCTCGAATGCATCTGCGCTGCTGTAGCTTTTAAAATGTAAGGACATGTTTTTACCTAAAAAGTAACCAAAAGCAACCAAAGTAACCAAACTCACGAACGTGCGTCCGTTTAAAAAGCGATGTAGATTCGCTAATTTTTAAATAATAACTACTTTGTGAGGCGTGACTCGAAAAAATGGTTCGGGACTCTTCGACTCAGTTTTTCATGAGAAATATCACTATATAAATGGTGGGCGCGAATTTATAGAATACACCCTGTATAGCACTAGTACCACTCACTGCCGCGGCGTGGCGACCGCGCGTTAGTCTTTCTCGTAAGTAAAAATCATCCCGTATTAGTATAAGAGGCGAGCCGATATGATGTCGGCTAAAATGCATATCGGCTCGATGGGTAATAGTCTACTTTCTCATTAATACAAAATTTATACTCAAGAGCTTATTGAACTAGAAAGTTAATTATTAAGAATTATTCAATTTGACTTGTTTTACATGTCACTTTTTCAGTATTTCCTCAATTGCTCAATCTTTCTTCTGTGTTTTGCTATTTTATCCTTCCTTAACACTTTAATTTCTCATTTCAGTATCTGTTTATTAAATGATATTATTTCATATAAATTTTTTCATTTCATTTTCACTCATTTTTTCACTCATTTCACATCATTCATCACATCAAATATTTCATATAAAAAATGGAATTATTTCGTATAAATAAACAGCTGGACATAACAATATTCTAAGTGTATACTCGAACTTTCGTAATAATGGATATTGACAAAATATGAAATTCATTAATTGACAGTTTGAGAAAAGAATAAAACTTTTATCGCTTTGTCGTAATCTAAAGGTACCATTTCATGCGCAGCATACTGCCGCAGCAACTCGCTGCTATTGGTTGAAGAATTGTTACTAGATGCTGCAAAATAAATTTCACCATATTTTGCTTCATCGCTGTGAAGTTCAATTGAACGAACAGCAAAGCAGCAGACACGCGATCTAGCCGGCCAGTGCTGCTGCAGCTATTCCTTTTCCATGAGCAGCAAATATGCTTTAGTGAATTTGGATCACGTGACTAATTTGCTGCTGCTGCATGCTGCGTATGAAAAGGCACCTTAAGAACCCAAGGCACAGTATAACC
>NW_011962918.1:0-3035 GCF_000949405.1 Vollenhovia emeryi
GAATTGCGGCACACAACGTTGTGCGAGACATTATTGGCTGATTGTTGATCGCTTCGCTCTCAACGGGGGGAGGGTGTTTCACGGAGTAAAGTTTGATGCTTTGGATTTATACTCATTTCAATTTCGCGCGTTTTTGGGAAGCATAAGTGGACGCGACCTTCGCTTTTTGGTCGTGGGTCCGCGCTGCCGTCGTGGGCCCGTGGCGGGGAAGGGGGAGTCCGAGCCGCCGATTTTCTAATAAAAGGGGGCAACGAGCGTGACGAGGCTCTCAGTACGATATCTTTCGGTGAACAGTGAAGTGCTCGGGTACCCGATTGATTCGAGATCGTTCGATTAACTTCCATATTCTAACCGTGACTCACTTCTGTCCCTTGAGAGTAGCGATCGATCCGATTGCCAATCGTATTAACAACAGTCACACTTGGCGCGAGACACTACTGTGTCTCGTGATCCGTAGTAACCGAGCCTGGACTCGGTACGAGATTCATCTCGTGGTCATACTTGGCGCGAGAATCTCTGCATTATCGCGGGGCCCCGTCGCAAGCGATACATACACGAATTTCACCTGTTGTACAACACACACACTCGATTAGAGATCATTGGGGTTTTTATGCCGTAAGGCTTTTCCCCACGAGCCAATAAAGGAATTCTTCCATTGGCTCAAAAACACGCATTCGATTTTTTTTCCTCTTGACCCAATCGAGAACATACGAAACCACGAGATCTCTCCATGTTGGAGAGGTTTCGACGATACAATAACATTTCGTCATTGTCTGGTGGAGATGGGATTTCGATTCTTCCCACTATCTTGAGTGTTTCAGGGTGTATTGTGTATGTGAAGTATTCCGAGCACAACATTGTGCCATGCACCATAGTACAAAGTAGTTGCGGTAGCAACGCGAATAAGATAAAAATCTTAGACATGTTATGAGTCCTCCTGTTACAAAAGTAACAAAAATGTATACAGGGTGATTCACAACTTTTGTGCTAGAACTCGTCAGAAGGTAGAACGGATCGAGATGAACAGAAAAGTCCTGAACCATTTGCAATTTTCGCAATAGTTAACGAGTAATAAATTATCGAAAATCGTCGTCTTTGCCCTGCCCACTAGGGTGGATCGAAAAATGGCAGTTATATTTTCGATTTGCTATATCGCGGAAAAGTTGCCTTAGGTTTATACAAGCATAACAAAAAAAATTATTAAAATCGGACAACATCTTCCGATCGCGCAAAACGCCGAAAGTATTTAAAAAATAACGAATTTGACAGTTTTTTTGTAAATTGTTTTTTAATTTGGGGTTTATATTTTTTTAGCGCTATGGTGCTTAAACGTAAGTAGTAGCATTGAATAGTCTGCAAAAAATCACCGCTTTTAAAGCTTATCTTTCGATCGCGCAAAGCGTCTGAATATTTGCAAAAATTGCAAATTTTTCATTTTTTCGTAAGTTTACATACAAATGTGCAGCTCTTCGCTTGCTTAGAAATAATCTAATTAATTTTAATTTTATTATCTAAACAACCCAGAACTCACCACGAGGAGGTGGCTGCACTTCGAGTTCCACCCACACCCTTCCCTCCATCCAACCTTTAAGAGTGTGTGCCGATTTATGCCGATGTCACCTTGTAATCTGCCTTAGTACTGAATTCTTTAATCGCGTCTCTCGATTGCCGGTGTGGTTCAAAATTGATAACCAGATAAACTGATAACCAGATTTCAAACGGGCCCATTCATGTGTACCGGGCAATAGAAACAGCTAGATACCTGAGTGATGAATTGAAGGCAGTGGTATTCCCGGTAATCGAACGAAATTCTTTCTACGCCCATCCTGAAAACATTTTAATAGCCATGATATTTGATGAAAGGAGAAATATTAGAAAATTAGGGCTCAAGAGAGTGCTAAAAGCCAGACAGTCTGCTTCGACTGGGAAAGGCATTAGGAACTTTCACACTCCTTCACTCAAATTTGACGCATTAGATTACACGGATATGATAGATTGGAGCACTACAAAAATATCGTCTCCACCTTTTCTCCGTGCGATAAGTAATGAAGAAATTAAAAGCTTCATACAATCGGGTGAGATCCCTGATTGGGATATAAAAGAGTTCTCATGTCACACGCAAGCCGTAAAGCGTTGCGTGAAGCTAGTTACCGAAGCTTCACTTAAGGTATACGGGCCACAACCAAGGGACGGATACATTAGAGCAACACTCAAATCGAGAGACGCGATTAAAGAATTCAGTACTAAGGCAGATTACAAGGTGGCATCGGCATAAATCGGCACACACTCTTAAAGGTTGAATGGAGGGAAGGGTGTGGGTGGAACTCGAAGTGCAGCCACCTCCTCGTGGTGAGTTCTGGGTTGTTTAGATAATAAAATTAAAATTAATTAGATTATTTCTAAGCAAGCAAAGAGCTGCACATTTGTATGTAAACTTACGAAAAAATGAAAAATTTGCAATTTTTGCAAATATTCAGACGCTTTGCGCGATCGAAAGATAGGCTTTAAAAGCGGTGATTTTTTTTGCAAACTATTCAATGCTACTACTTACGTTTAAGCACCATAGCGCTAAAAAAATATAAACCCCAAATTAAAAAACAATTTACAAAAAAACTGTCAAATTCGTTATTTTTTAAATACTTTCGGCGTTTTGCGCGATCGGAAGATGTTGTCCAATTTTAATAATTTTTTTTGTTATGCTTGTATAAACCTAAGGCAACTTTTCCGCGATATAGCAAATCGAAAATATAACTTTGCCATTTTTCGATCCACCCTACTGCCCACTGTCCAATTCGAGCGCGTGGCGAGATGTGACCGCATGGCGATCGATATTGCCAGGCGAGGGGGGGGGGGACGTGGAGATGCGGGAGCGGCGACGCGCGACGTAAGCTCGCCGGCAACTGCGCGCGTCCCCGCCCCTCGCCTGGCAATATCGATCGCCGTGCGGTCACATCTCGCCACGCGCTCGAATTGGACAGTGGGCAGGGCAAAGACGACGATTTTCGATAATTTATTACTCGTTAACTATTGCGAAA
>NW_011962919.1:0-3035 GCF_000949405.1 Vollenhovia emeryi
ACTGCCGAGAATAGTCTGCCCTCGAACTCTGAACCTTGGTCCGTGGTTACAATTTTTGGCGATCCGAACCGGGCGATCCAGTGAGTATAAAAGGCTTTGGCTACTGTGTCTGCTTAGTGATTTTTAATTGGTACTGCCTCGGGCCATCTTGAATATCTGTCGATCATGGTTAGACAGTATGTAAATCCATCGCACCGAATCATTGGTCCGATTATGTCAATATGGACGTGATCGAAGCGTGCGTCAGGATGTTGAAATGTCCCCCTCGCGTGGGCCACCTTGTCGTGGTGAGGGGGCTTAAGGCGGGCACTCTGGCTGGGAGCTGTCGGTGCTATGCGCCGGCGGTTCTCTTCGCTGGAGTGTCCGCCGACTAAGAGCCCACTTGGCCGAGTTACGGCCAGGGCAGGTGGGAGAAGCGATGTCCCATGGACACTTGTCCGGAAGGGCATCGTGGACCCCCCTGCAGACCCCGTGACCAAAGGTCTTGATCCGGGGCGCGACCGCCGGTGTCCCGCGGGCAATTGCTCTTACGGGCACCGGGGGTCGGGGGGAGTCCCCCTCAACCGGGGCCGGTGGGAGATTTCCCATCGGAGCTCGGGGGGACGGGGGGCGGACTTTTCGGTTTCCCCATGTCGGGGGGCTGGGAATCCGTCCCGCCCGGGTAGACGGGCTGACGGGGTCGCTCGGACATATTCCGAGGCAGGGCCCGGCAGCCTGGGGCCCGTAGAGCCGCTGGGACGTTTCCCAGGTCGGGGTCCAGGGCCGTAGGCGGGGGGTTGTCGGGGCCGCTCGGACGTTTTCCGAGTCTGGGTACGGCAGCCCGGGCGGGGCTCCGGGGGCGTGCGCTCCGGGTGGGCGGCTGTCGGCGGGCCTCACGGCCTGGGGTGCTCGCTGCCGGAGTGCCGCCTCTGCCCTTTTAAGGGCGGACGGGGTCCAGCGACTCCGTTAAGAGGGACTCGTTCACCACACGTGTGGCGGACGAGCCCGCCGATCGCTGGTAGGGGATGAGGTACCCCGACTTCAAACCTCCGGCCGCCGGGGCCGATAGGGGGGAGCAAGCTCCCCTCACCGGACCGGGTAGTTTTTCTCCCGTCGTCCCATTACGCCGGTGTTCCGGCGGGGCGGTGGGGGGGACCCGGACGGAGGGGGGGTGGCACGTTATCGCCATCCCACCTCCGCCCCATCTCCCTGGCTGGGCCTGAACGCCATTGCACGTCGGTTATCCGGCGGGCGGGAGGGCCTCGCTGGGGAATGGGAAGGTCTCTGCGCCTCTCCCGAATGCCGGTGCTCCGGCTTGGGGGGGGGGGGCGTGGGGACGGAGCTCCACGGTCGGGGGCCGGACGTGGTCCGGTCGCGCCGGCAGTGGAGGGCCGGACCCCGGTGGCGTAATCGTGCTTGGCGCAGGTCACCGGGGATCGGGAAGACAGACGGGTTAGCGGGGCGCTCGGACGTTTCCGAGGCGGGGCCTGCTACCTGGAAGACCTCTCCGGGGGCCGCTGGGACGTCTCCCAGGCAGGGCCTCGGAGGGTCTGGAGGGCCGGCCGACAGCCCGTCGGCCGGCGTCCGTCGTCGGGGCGCGAACCGGCCGTCACCCCGTGTCTGGGGCCGTCGTCCCTTTCGGGACGAGCGGTCTGGCACGGGGCCGGGCGGGGAGCGCGCCGGCATTGGCGGAGCTTCTGCCTCGCTGGGCGGGACGTGGTCCCGTTTCGGCGGGGTGGGAGGGCCCGATCCTGGTGGCACAACCGTGCGTGGCGCGGGTCACCGGGTGGGCGGGCAGGAGTAGGAGGCCTCGTTGTGCCTATGGGTGGGAACATTGGGGCGTACTGTGTACGCATGGTATAGGCACAACGAGGCGCGACTCCGGGGCCACCGGAACTTATTTCTGGGTCGGGGCTCGGGGTTGAGAGGTTGGGAGGTGTGTCGTCGGGGCCGCTCGGACGTATTCCGAGGCAGGGCCCGGCGGCACAGGGCCCCCCGGAGCCGCTGGGACGTTTCCCAGGTCGGGGTCCGGAGGGTCGCTGGCGGGGGGCTGTCGCGGTCCCGGGCAGTGTCCCGGAACCGGCAGCCTGCTCGGACGAGGGGTGCCTCAGGGGAGTAACGACCCCTGTTGCGCCCCGTGCCGGGGGGCCCGCGCGATAGCCCACGTTTCCTAGCGCGGACTACCCCCTGGCGGTAGAAGTGTCCACGCTGGTCGCCACGGCGGGTCGGGGTGAAGGGAGGAGGGCTTCCCCCGACACTTCCGCCCGTCCGTGGGACCCCCCTGCTTTGGCAAGCACGTGCGAGGTGTCCGCGAGGTCGGAGGCGCAGAACCCCTGAAAACCCCCACGCACTGAGCGTGGGGGCGAGTAGGGGGCTGGAGCCCAGTGGCGGGGTGCGGTATTCCCCCCGTCCTGTGGCATATGCCGAGTCCCCTGGGAGGACTCGGGGGCCCGGGCCGCGGCCGGCGTCCGTGGTCATGTCTCGCGGTCGGTCGTGGCTCGGTGGGGTATACCCCGGTCGGCGGAGCCTCGCACGGAATGGGGATCAAACAAAAATGGCCCTAAAAAAACCTTTTTGTAACGTGGAGGGAGGAGAGGAGGTGGTGACGGGCGCGCAACCGCGGTCATACGAGGTGGACGCGCAGGGAGCGCAGGATGGCGGGACGGGCGGTCATCAGCCCGGACCCTCAAGAGAGCCATCCGGCCCCAGGGTTGTGGCTGTCGAGGTGGCACGCCTCGACTTGGGGAAGCTGCGGGGCCACAAGATCGGTCCCAAAAGCTTCAAGGTGAGGCAGAGGCACCGTAGGGATACGCGGCGAACAGTTGCCGATCCCTACGGACAGGAACACCTTGTGGACGAGGAGGAGGACCTGACGGGCCTGGCCGGCAGGGTCCAGAGGACCGAGCGCTCACCCCCCCCCCCCCGAAGAAAACATCCAGGGAGGGGGGGAGGGGACGTCGAGTGCGGCGAGCAGCGACGTCGTCGAGGGCTCCGATAAGTCTTCTCGCGAGGGGGACCCCGAGGGGGACACTGGGTCTTTTTTTTTTTACGTGTGG
>NW_011962920.1:0-3036 GCF_000949405.1 Vollenhovia emeryi
TCGCCGTATTAGCCCAACCTACTGGCGAATGTAAGCGCGCGGCGAGATGCGTCGGCCTAGCGGCCCCGCTCGAGGCGGTGTGCGGCGAGGAATAGAATGGCGGTGCGGGGCGAGGAGTAGGGAGGCGAGGCGCGCCGCTGCCCGTCCGCCGCTTACGCGACCGCTCGCACGTCTCCCCGCGCGGGGCCGCTAGGCCGACGCATCACACTGCGCGCTTACATTCGCCAGTAGGTTGGGCTAATACGGCGATTTTTAAAATTTCGTATCTCGATAACTATTCGTCCAAGCGCAAAATAGTACAATACTTTTCTGTTTATCTTAGTCCCCTCTACCTTCCCATGACCGGAAGTCAAAGTCTTGCGTAGCACCCTGTATATCTCGGGCTCGTTGTCAGTTTTAAATTGAGACGGAATGCGTGCGGTAAGTCCAAAAATTAAATTGTGAGGCGAATATCCTATTCTCTCATGGACGGCTGTATTGTATGAAAAACTTGCTCGTTCAACAAGATCATCCCAACCATCTTCTCTGCTCATAAAACATCTTTGTCTTTGTGACACCCTTGTGACCACCACTTGCAGATGTGTGATACTCTCGAATGATTGCAATATGGTCTTCCCGCTTTTAATTTCAGAAATGATCTTCATAAAAAGACAAAAGAACGGTTTGAACTTGCAAACGGACACTGACGGTCTCCCCGAAACTTATGTAACCACGATCGAGAAACTAAAAACTTTAGATTAGTTACAAATCGATATACATTTTTTTAGTTTTTCAATTTTTCAATATGTGTAAATACGATTACATTATTTTTAAAAGAAATCAGTTGTTTTCACGACTACTTAAAGTCAGTTGTTTTCGCGACTATTCAAAATTAGTTGTTTTCACGGCTATTGAAAATCAGTTGTTTTGCTGACTTAAGACAAAGAATAATTCATGGATTTGAAGAAATAAGGAGGGATCCAAATCTTCAAAGAGTTCGGAATTCCTTTGATAGGAGAATAAGAGCCAGCATTCGTGCTGCAGGTGGTCATTTTGAACACCTTATTTAATTCGATTTAAATATCTGTTCATGTTTACTTTAAAAATAATGTAATTGTAATTGTAATATTGAAAAATTGAAAGATTGAAAAAATTGAAAATAAAAATTTACGATTTTTGAACATAAAAGTTACTATAACTCAGAAACGGCTCATTTCCGGACCTATGTTTGTCTGAACTTTTTTGCTTGTTTTTGGGTCCCGAATCACCTCCCGAATTGGAGTAGGCGATTTTTCGGACACCCTATATACATATTATTAGAAATGATAAGGGTGAGTTGTGTGTAAACGGCGTATATTTGAAGATATACAGAGAGTGTAAATACACGTAACCTCTAACATGCTACGTAGGACGTGGTCTACAAACGACTAACTGAACGTGAGCCTAGGAACCAGGCTCGGAACCAAAAGTTAAGGGGCTGGGGAAACCTGTAGGGCCAACCTAAGGACTGTCGTGGTAGTTGTAGATGTCGCTATGCCTCGTCAGTATCCTCCCTGATAAATAGATGTCGTGAATACTTTCCAACACCTCCTCTTGTTCACGACGTCATCTTCAAGATTTCCAGACATCTCGAGATCTTTGCCCATGGTAGGTTCTTGGTAAGACAATCAGCTGCTTGATTATCCGTTGATACATAGCCAATGTCCACGTTTCCTGCTTCCTGCTCTTGTCTAATTCGATGAAAACGTACTCCAATATGTTTCGTCCTTTTGTGAAACTCTGGGTTCCTGGACATTGCTATCGTCGCCTGATTGTCCACTTTCAAACTTGTTGCTTCTTCTTGTCCTTGACCGAAAGACTCCAACAATGGTCTCAGCCACAGGAGCTGCTTCAACGCTTCCGAAATGGAAATGTATTCTGCCTCCGACGATGATAGAGTTGTTATCCGTTGTAGACTTGATGCCCAAGCTACTGGTCCACCATGCAGCATGAAGACGTATCCAGATGTAGATTTTCTTTCCGTCTGGTCACCAGCGTAATCAGAATCACAGTATCCGATTAGTTTGTTTTCCGACGCTCCATTGTAACACAATGAGATTCTAGACGTACCTTTAAGATATCTCATGACATACTTGGCTACTCTCCAGTGCAATTCAGAAAGATTATTTGCAAATCGAGCAAGCGTATTTACTGCATACGATATGTCAGGTCTCGATACTTGTGCAACGTAGTTTAAACATCCTACTGCCTCTCGATAAGGGAATCTCTTCTCAGTAGTCTTCTCCTCGGTCCTTGACTCCGACAGCTTGATTGAACGATCCATTGGTGACTTGGTTGTTTGTAACGATTTATTCCCCCGTCGGCTCGCGAGTGAGGTGACGGGTCGCGTCGCTTCCGATGCCCGAGCTTGGGCACTATGCGACGCCCTTTCTGGTGGACGCTCTGTCCGTCGGTGCGCCGGTCCCCGCTCTCCTTTTGCCGAATAGCGTCAGCGGCCAGGGTCGGGGCGTGGAGAGCGGCGCCGGGCGGTGAACTTCCGCGTGGGTGAGGAGGTATCGTCGCTTGAAGGAATCGAGAATCGTGACTGCTAGTAACCAATAGATTTATTAAAGCGTCGTGTACAGTGGGATCGCTAGCGCGGGCGCCGGGCCGCGGTGCGACAGATTTACAATGGGTCCGCTGCTGCACAAAATATAAAAGAAATCGGGGTAAATGTTCACTATAGGGGAGTCAGCTCCGATGACCTTAACCTTGACATATGTTGTCAAGGTTACCCTCCTGAGTAACGCTCAGAAAGTTTTAGCCGTTGCTCGTTGTTTGTTAAAAAGTTATTTAAAAAACAATGTCAACCAATTATATGTAATTTTCAGACACAAATATTAAAAATTTTGAAAATGTTTTAAACAAAAGTTGTAGATCTCTTTGAAATATGCATTTTACGTCCTATTTATTTTTACTGTACGAGTGATAGTTTTCGAGAAAAATGATGGACTTAAACACGTAAGTTGCAAGCGCGTTTAGCACGGCGCGCTGCGCGCGCCCCACCCCCTCCCGCCC
>NW_011962921.1:0-3036 GCF_000949405.1 Vollenhovia emeryi
GGCACGCCACCCTCCCGGTTTTTAAAAAAACCGTCAGCCGGGATTGGCTGACTCCCCTCCGTCAGCCGGGATTGGCTGACTCCCCTCCCTCTGACCACGCCCCCCTGACTACCCCCTCCCTTCCCCCCAAGAACGAGTATAAAAGGACGAGCGCAACGCGAGGGAGCTCAGTATCAGAGTCTCCCAGCCCTGATGAAGCAGACTGCAACGCCTGCGAAACGTCGGCACCACACTGCAAATGGACGCGGCAACCATCCGGAAGCCATGAAGACTAAAGAAGACAACAGCCGCAAAAGCCTGAAAGCCAAAATTTTTTTATTGTTACAAAATTGTGTGCTTTCTTTACACCGCGACCGGTTGATTTGTATCATTCTGTTCAAAAAGTATTGAGGTAAGATGATAAAAAAATTAATATTGTACAAGATATTTTGTAATTTATGTCAAAATATTGGAACTTTCATACCTTAAAATATTCCAAAATTGTGAAAGCTCCCAAAAGAAAATTATGGAAGGAGAAGTGCCGATGTGAGCCACAAAATGAACGGATCTCAGTTCTCACAATACGAATTAAAAATCTCTCTTTAATAGTATAAAGTATAATACGTTTCGACCCTTCTTCGTGTCTTCCTCAGTTAGACTACAATGTGAAAATTATAAAATGGTAATACAGTAATACTTATGTAATAACAAATGTAGAAAAACCGATTACCTCGTGTAACTTCGAGTTATAGGACAGAATCATCTCTTAAACTGTTAATCAGTCGATCTCTAGATGGTCCCAGACATAAAGAGGGCTGAATAACCGTGGTTCGAAAGATGAGTCCGTGGCAACGATGTTAGAAAGACTGTGACACAGCGGTATTACGAAGCGAGAATTTGACATTAAAGTGTGGTAAACATGACGGGGGAACATAGACATGTGTCTCAACTTGCTTATTTTTCGTGGCGCAAAATTTAAAGCCTTAAAACAAGTTATATAAAGTTGACTCTAGCGGAGTATAACAAATCGAACAGAAATTAATTGGTAGAAGTTTCGTCAATTCTATAGGATTGTAAACTTGTCGTGAGAGATAAAATTAAAAAGTAAAGAATTAGTCAATTCTGTAGAAATTGTAAAATTGTCAAATCATGGAATAAAATTAAATAGTAAAATGCAAGTCAATTCTATAAAATTGTATAAGTAAAATTATGTAAATCTCGAAGTCGCGAAATAAAATAAATTAGTAATGGAAGTCAGTTATATAAAATTGTGTGAATAATACGGTAAAGATAAAAAACACAAAAGTGTTAATGCAATAAATAAATAAATAAATAAATAAGAAATAAATAAATAAATAAATAAGATAACGTCAAACTCTACTCAAGTCCTGGATGATTGCATTATATTCATCGGCGAGGAGATCGGTGTCGTTTTGTAAGTTTAGGCTATTCGGTTGGCGTTTTATACAAATCATTTCTGAGATGAGTCGTTTATAAAGGAATGGTTCTTCATCCAAGATATCAACATTTTCCCAATCAAAATCGTGGCCTGAGTGTCTGTGTTCAGTGATTACCGATAGTTGATTGGTGTTTCTATTAATGTGTCTGCGGTGTTCTTTAATCCTCGTAGCCAAAAGTCTGCCAGTCTGGCCCACGTATGAGGCGTTGCAGTTTAAACAGGAAATTTTGTATACTACATTATTGTGAGAGGGTGTTGGGAGTGGGTCTTTATGTACTCTGATAAATTCACTTAGTTTATGGAGGCCTGTATATGACAGTTTTGTGTTCAGATCTTGGACCACATGTATGAACTTTTCAGATACGTTGGGTATATACGGGATGTTGAAATATTTGCTCTTTTCATTGTTAGTTGTATTTATGTTAGTGTTTGTAATAGTCCTCGCTTTTTGGTTTCTTTGGATGGTGTTTACTCTCTCTATAATTAATTGGAAGATGAGAGAGAGGGGGTATCCATTTTGTAGTAAAATGTCTATTACAAATTTGAGGTTTTTTTGTTGATATCTTGGATGAGATAAGAATATCGCTCGATCAGTGAGACATTTGATGGTACCCATTTTGTGTGTCAGGGGGTGAGACGATGAGTAGTTAAGATACCGACCCGAAAATGTTGGTTTATGGTACCAATCGAATTCTATCACGTTATCCTTACCAATGATTGTGGTGTCAAGGAAATTTAAGTGTTTGTCCGTTCCTTCCTCTAGTGTGAACTGAACTCTATTATGTTGAGAGTTGAATGTATTTAGTGTCGTGTTTTTTAAAGAAGAGGGAACCGACATAGCAATGTCATCGACGTACCTGACATAAAATGGAGGAACGAATGTCAAGGCCTCGAGTGCTCTGATCTCGAGGTCCTGCATCGTGATGTCTGCTATGATCGGCGATAATGGGGAGCCCATCGGAGTGCCAAATGTTTGTTTGTAAAAAGTGTTATTAAAAGAAAAATATGTAGAATTCAGTATAAACCTTACAGCCATCAAAAACTCATTACATGGAATTGAGCATTTTTGTCTAATATATTGCCATCGTTTTAAAATACTATCTATTGCTAAATCTATAGGTACATTCGTAAAGAGAGATATCACATCTAACGATATGATATCGTAGTCTTGCTCTAAGTGGAGTCCGTTTAATTTATTTACTAATTCAAAACTATTGAGGATATGGCTGTCAGGTTTAGGAACTGACGATTTTTCTTCTCAGTTTGACCCAATCTACTATAATCTTTGGAGTCGTCCAAATCGAATCCGACACTCTGTATACAGGGTGTCCTGAAATTCGCGAATCAAAATACCATAGCAAGAAAGTCGTCGAAAAATAAATTAAAAAGTTATTTGCCATTTTTCGTTCCGAGCAGTAGTTTTTTTAGATAAAAAAGTTCAAAACAGGCCAATCATACATTACGGTTGAACGGAAACTTGTCCGTGAGTCGCGCGTCGATAGTGTTAATGCACTAACACTATCGACGCGCGATTCACGGACAAGTTTCCGTTCAACCGTAATGTATGATTGGCCTGTTTTTAACCTTTTTATCTAAAA
>NW_011962922.1:0-3037 GCF_000949405.1 Vollenhovia emeryi
GGACTCTTCGACTCAGTTTTTCATGAGAAATATCACTATATAAATGGTGGGCGCGAATTAGAATACACCCTGTATACAGGGTGAGGCATTTAAAACTGTTTTTCAGAATATTTGGAAAAATACAAATCGGATTAAAAGAAAGTTGCAATAAAAGTTGTTCACCTCGAAGAGGGACATCAATTAACATAAAGCTCGACCCCCCTGCACCACCTCCGGGGGCGGGAGGGGGGTGACTTTGAAATCTTAAATAGAAACCCCTATTTTTTATTGCAGATTTGGATTCTCCGTGAAAAAATATGTAACTTTTGTATGAGACATTTTTTTCGTTTCATGATAGATGGCGCTGTAATCGGCAAAAATGAAAATGAGTTGAAAATTGTTGAAAAATGGTAATATCTAAAAAAAATACACATCAGATTAGGAACATCAAAGTGAATTTTTTGATATTTTTGAAAATGCTATCATGTGACACCGTCTACCCTCCTGCAATGCATTCTTAGACTACTTTTAGCTTTACCGAGGAACAACGACGTGGACGTAGTAGTAATTTGTTCCCTTCGGGGTGCTTGATTACTGTGAGTCCCCTTGCCTCTCACAAGTGTTTCATTGAAGCAAATGTTCGAAAAGCAAAGTGGTCAGACTGTTCATTTTACTTCTATGATTCGGACTGTAAACGTCTCTTCTCAATTGTTCCACGATGTTAACGATTGTAGAGAGAGTAGATATCATTTCCTCGTACTTTGAGGCTCATAGAAATGTTGAAGAAGCTTGTCAAAGGTATGCTAATCTGTTCCCTGATAGGAATGTTCCTTCTGCAACGACTTTTCGCAGTATTGTCCAACTGTTTACTGAAACTGGAAGTGTTAAACCTAGAGAAAGAGTCCGACCGCGGCAACAAACAAAAATAACACAGTGAATGTTTTAGCTGCAGTTGCTGCAAATCCTCACATTAGTTCTAGGCAAATTACGCGAGGTTCAGGAATTTCTTAAAGAAGTGTTCTACGCATACTGCTTGAACACAAATTTCATCCATTTCATTTATCGCTGCATCAAGAACTGCATGGTGACGATTTTCAAAATCGCTTGAATTTTTGCAACTGGATACAGGAACAACTGGCAGTCAATGATAATTTCGTTTCACAGATACTTTTCTCTGATGAATCAAATTTTACGAATCGTGGTCAAGTGAATCGACATAATATGCATTATTGGTCAGTGGAGAATCTCCATTGGTTAAGGCAAGTTGAACATCAACGCCCGTGGAGTGTCAACATTTGGTGCGGTATTTTAGGTACTCAGGTAATTGGCCCATACTTCATAGAAGGTAATCTGAATGGTCAAATATACAGCGACTTTTTAGATAATGTTTTACCCATACTAATGGAAGATGTTCCACTTCAAACAAGAATGGATATGTGGTTTCAACACGATGGATGCCCAGCGCATTATTCACGAATATCTCAAGAAGTTTTGAATCGAAACTATCCGGGTCGATGGATTGGACGAGGAGGTCCTCAAAATTGGCCCGCACGTTCACCCGATTTGACTTCTGCCGATTTTTTCCTGTGGGGAAGGCTGAAAGAGAGAGTTTACATGGACGTACAAACAACCCCAGAAAATATGCAGCAGCGAATTATCAATGAATGTGCAAACATTAGCGCAGAGACACTTATAAATGTCGGATTGTCTTTCAGACACAGAGTTGCAATGTGCATTAGAAACAACGGACGTCATTTCGAACATTTGCTTCAATGAAACACTTGTGAGAGGCAAGGGGACTCAGAGTAATCAAGCACCCCGAGATAGTGAGAGGCAAGGAGACTCACAGTAATCAAGCACCCCGAGATAGTGAGAGGCAAGGGGACTCACAGTAATCAAGCACCCCGAAGGGAACAAATTACTACTAAGTCCACGTCGTTGTTTCTGGGTAAAGCTAAAAGTAGTCTAAGAATGCATTGCAGGAGGGTAGACGGTATCACATGATAGCATTTTCAAAAATATCAAAAAATTCACTTTGATGTTCCTAATCTGATGTGTATTTTTTTGAGATATTACCATTTTTCAACAATTTTCAACTCATTTTCATTTTTGCCGATTACAGCGCCATCTATCATGAAACAAAAAAAATGTCTCATACAAAAGTTACATATTTTTTCACGGAGAATCCAAATCTGCAATAAAAAATAGGGGTTTCTATTTAAGATTTCAAAGTCACCCCCTCTCCCGCCCCCAGGGGTGGTGCAGGGGGGTCGAGCTAAAACTGTTTTTCAGAATATTTGGAAAAATACAAATCGGATTAAAAAAAAGTTGCAATAAAAGTTGTTCGCCTCGAAGAGGGTCATCCATTAACATAAAGCTCGATCCCCCTGCACCACCCCCGGGGGCGGGAGGGGGCGACTTTGAAATCTTAAATAGAAACCTCTAGGGGAACTGCGGCAACGTTGGGACTAGTGGTAATTATTTAGATTAACACACCCACCTCCAATAACCTTGGGCTTGACATATATTATAGAGGGCACCCTCCTGAGTAACCCTCAGAAGGATTTAGCCGGCGCTCGTTGTTTATTAAAAAGTTATTAAAAAAACAATGTCAACCAATTATATGTAATTTTTAGACACAAATATTAAAAATTTTGAAAAATGTTTTAAACAAAAGTTGTAGATCTCTTTGAAATATACATTTTATGTTCTATTCATTTTTACTGTGCGAGTAATAGTTTTCGAAAAAAATGATGAACTCTAAATCTTATATCTCTCCTCCCATCTCCACCCAGTCAGAAATGACTTGAAAACCGACGTCGAAACGATATCGAAACGATACATTTTTGGTTCCACTTTCGACTTGGCTCGAAAATGGAACCAAAAATGCATCGATTCGATATCGTTTCGACGTCGGTTTTCAAGTCATTTCTGACTGGGCATCTGTCGTATAAGTCGTATAAGTCGTATAAAGTTGATTAAACACGTAAGTCGCAAGTGTTTTTGGCACGGCGCGCTGCGCGCGCCCCACCCCCTATCCCACCACCACCTCCGCCCA
>NW_011962923.1:0-3037 GCF_000949405.1 Vollenhovia emeryi
GAAGGTTAGGGAACAAACAAAGAGTTAAAGAAAGAGGAGATAAAGTTAAACGTCTAATCGAGTGAAGGAGAATGATACTGACGAAGTAAAATTGAATAAGAAAATGAGAGAGTAGATAAGAATGGATGAAGATGAAAGGTAATATAAAAAAAAAATTGACTATTAACCCTTTGAAGCATACATTTTTCTATTGAACCATTTTTTGTGAAACTTTGTACACAAGGGTTTCTGGGGTCGCTGGTTACGAATCCGTTATCAGATTTTCATAAATCAAAATGGCGAGGAATAACATCATTCAACTTTAATTCAACTATGCTAAGAAACATTATTCAGATATTATTAGGACCCATGAAATCTAAATTTCAGTTGGAAATTCTTATAGAATATAGAAAATAGCGCGCGCGAAATGGCGGATGCAAAATTAAAATTGATAATTTCTTAGAATTTACTCATTCTTGGCATTACCCAGAGCTAACGACGCGGACGTGACGAGTCCCTAAATACCGCAATCAAACGAAAATGCTGAAAAACTTGAAAACTTAAAAAAATTCATCTATTTTGTTTCCGCTATTTTGAGTCGACTATTTTGAATTTTGAAAATCTGACATCAGATTCGCAATGAGCGACCCCGAAAACCCCTTTGGGCAAAGTTTTCAAAAAACAATCTTAAAAAACTTGATCAGTAATGAAATTTTCGATTTGTGATGTAAAACAGCAATTTTTCGAAAAATTGCTGTTTTACAATAAATAAATTTTTACAATCAATATTAAAGACTACTCAACTTTTTTATGTTCTTTTATTGCTAAGATACCCACAAAATGCAAAAAAACCCGATCTAAATGCGTTAACTAAAAATTAAATGGCGAAAAAGTAAAGAAGTTGAGGTGGTAACGTGGGTTACCAGTTACCACCATGCTTCAAAGGGTTAACTAACTTATCAAGAGAACGGAACAACCTGCCCTAAAATGTGAAAATAAGGATAACGCTAAATGACGCGTAATGTATTGTTCTAGCGTTATAAAACGCATAAGTATAGTTTTATTTATTCTTGTTATTCGGTTCCACGACAAGAGCCCTTGCAAGATTTATCAAGCGACACCCTGTAATCGTGTCATGAGGTATCTGCTTTTTAATGGCCCGATTTTCCGTCGCGTATTTATTACACGAATTTATTTCGTGCTCGCTATATATCCTAGAACGTAAAAACGGTCGTGCACATGGGGCGAATCTATCTATCTTACGTAATCCAGCATTTGAAAGTGGGTTGCACGGTTCACCGGAGTTATTTTCTGGCTTCTCCGGGCGGAAGCTCCTGTCCGATCTTCGTTTCTGCGTACGAAAATCCGCGCGCTCGCACATGTAGACACGTGCTAAAACGTGTCATCGACAGGCCGAACATTTACTTTCCACGTGGACGACGGCCAACAATGAAAGTTTCAGCGGACCTCGAGGCGGACTTACGAAATCGAAAATTGCCGCGATTTGTTACGAATGTTACGGCAATATCGTTCAGCGTTACATTACGCGACTTAATAAATATCCTCTTTAATTTCTACGTTACGTAAATCTTTTAGGATATATTACCTGCTCGACCCAGAGGTTCGTCGTCATGATCTGATTCTTCAAATTCTGCAAGAGAATAATTTTGTGAGAATACATCGCTCTCTCTCCCCAGCTCTGAAAATATATCGCAACATTCCGTTATGAGCCGATATATCTCATGCTCTCCCGAGATGATTAAAAAACGGACTATGTATATGCACGCGTCAACGGCGTCTGCCGTAACAATTTTTATCATTACGGAATATAAAGTGCACGGCTAAGATTCGCCTTCAGATTTAACAGCGGCGCTTCGAAACTTGGTGCCAAAATATTACTATACAAAAAGCAGCATCCATCTGACGTTAACGTTCGAATCCATGATTCGTTTGCTTCTCCTCACAGTGTCGTGCGAGCGATATGGTCGCGAGGATATCGTTGCTTACCACATCGATGAGCTGCGAAAGCTTGAGCTTTATTTTAACGGTGAGGGCGTCTGTGACGTTGACCACTGGACGAACCAGCTTGTTGTAATTCGACAAGAGGTCGTCGTATAATCGCTTCGCGTCTGGATTTCCTGAGCATCCTGGAAACACAGGGGAAACGTGTCCTCAAAATTCGCCGGCCAAAAGGGGAGCTTATCGCATCCAACTAAATTTCCACACGTTACAATGCTTATTGTCGTCATGTGGTGGAGGCTTAAAGTTAGATTAGCAGCAAACTGAATCGAATGTAACGTCAAACTAATATACGCTACACCACACAATGGTGTATCGCGGTATAAATTATTGCGATATCAGTTTGGAAATGATTCATTTTTATTTTGCCAATTAACCTAAATGGAGTTCCCTCATTTCTGATGCCTACTGAAGTTACATTGTGCTTCTCCATCCCGACGTGACTTTTCGTCTCGGCTCCTGCGGGATCCGGGACTAATATCGCAATTCGGACGATCGTCCGATAAACGAAGCGAAAACAAGGGAATCCGAAAGGGCGCGACGGGAGGAAAAGCGGGAAATATTTCGCCCGGAGGGCGGATATCAAAGGAAGGGAGACAGCCGTGGATAGTTTGCCCACGTAACGGGACAGCTCGGTAATTCCGCTTCGTAGTTTTCCCATTATCCGTGCCCGTGTGAGCGTGCCGTGTATATTTCGCTTTGCGCATATTTAACCCTTTGCCGTACGGCAGCGCATAAAGTGTTGCCGTCATTATAAAGACCAACACATAGGCCGGAAGATACGGACCAGATATATCCGCCGTCGTCCGAACCGTTCTCCACTTATTTGCAATTTCAAAGTAAAATGTTGAGCCTCTGGATCCGCGTGCAACGCTGCGAATCGCCATTAATATTGGAGCCACAAAGCGCGGCTCTGAGAAGCAACGTTTCGCCGAGCATCGCGGAACGCGAAATGTACGTGTTGAAAGACATTCTTTCTATATAAATTCTTTTTAACGTTTAATTATTCCGCGTCTCGAAAGTTTGCGATACTTGGGCC
>NW_011962924.1:0-3038 GCF_000949405.1 Vollenhovia emeryi
GAAAATTTTTCTCAGTGTAGTCATTCTCGCCACGTTGCACGTCCTTTCTCACCCCCCGATCCTCTCGCAGCGCTCACGGAGATTTCGCGATCTCTCGATCTCATGACGAGATTCGAAAGTGAGGAAATTTCCCAAACATTGGAATATATTTTCTTTTGGCAAAAATATCGATATGGAAATCATTATTTGTTGTAATCATTAGTTATACATGTTTATAAGTAACTTTTAAATTAAAAATCCCTATTAAAGAAAATTCCACTTAAAATTAGCTAAGTTACAAACTGTTGGTATATGGCGTTCTTGTAAAAAGAAATAGTTTTTAACCAGACTAAAGAATCTGAACAGAAAAAATCGTTAGAGAGTAATGTTCAAAAAGTGGAACACTGTATAAATTAATAGGGAAGTTGTTAGATAAAGCTAGCAGAAGTCTTATAATCTGTTTCTGTACTTAATTGTAATTATTGTCAGCGTACGTCTTCAAATATGTAATATTCAAGTCCTCTATAATATTTGCGTCTAATAATGTTTTCATATACCTTTTAACCGACGAGCGAGTTCCTTGGTGAACAATACGTTCGCTAACTTACTTTGCGCATACCCTTTGAAGGGAGTGTATGTTTTTTCCAAATTTAGATCCTCATGTATAGCGCCAACTGTATTATGATAATAGCTATTATTATCAACTATTTCTTTTTAGTGTTATGTATCATGGGAAAAAATTTACTGAGCAAATATGTAAATGTTATAGTAAATTTTGTTAGTTTTTTAATCAATACGATTTGTTAAGAAAATTGTATTTACTAAAATAGCTTTAAATTTGCTCTATAATTTCTTTTTTTCTGATTTTGTCTTTCGTATCAACATTTTATATCGGCGATATAATTTTGTTGTACTAGCAAAATGTATTTTTTACGGATAGAATATTTGTTTTGACAGAAAACATAAACAAAATCTGTCTTGTAAATTTTTTCTATTTTTCCAACAAAACAGTTCTTACTATAATATTGAAATATTTACATCATATATTAATAAAATTTATTTGTTCTCTAAAAAAATATGTAGTAACAATTTTATTGTGATAGTCAAATAAATTTTCTTCCATAATAGTGTCATGTTACTATATGTATAAGCATATACTATTTAATAATTTATATTTGTGCAAGTTAGAAATTTAACTAGAAAGTTATTAATTTTACGAACATGTGTGCATACAAGACGAAACATTCACTATTCTACAACCAAAATCGGAGGAGTGTATTTTTGGTAGCAGTAAAAGTGTAAGAAGGAAGTGACCGAGATGGTTTGTTTGCAGCTGCAAGTCGAATCCATCTTCAGTCTTTTCTTGCGGGCACATCATCACACCAGCGTTATTTATCAGCAGGTGAATAGCTGATTCATTTTTCACCAAGTTTTTAGCACATTTTTTTACACTTTTGAGGCTGCAGAGATCCAAATGATAAACCGCAAGTTCACCTGGATTACCTTGAAACTGTTTCCTGTTTGCTCTGAAAATTATCATGTTATTACATATGTGACTGATTTTTCTCATAATTGTTAATTGTGTTTCGTTTTTATACAATTTCTGAATATGTAAATTGCGTAAAATCGAGATACGACTTTGAATAAGAAATCAGTCATGTATATGTATATTGTGTGAGTAAATAATACAATTATATAAATCTGTGTGAATTACATGAAAATGTGTAGATATTAACTTTATATATATTCATATCTCAGAAAAAACCGTTATACAATACATATACTCCTAATTGTAATGCTTGACCAAAATTATCTGTTCGCACAAATCTTAAATATAATGCTATGTTAAACCTATTTCTTTCTCATTTATTTTATTTCTAAGGACCTCACCCCCTTCGTTCCCCTTTGAGAGTGCACAAGGTCCGTCCCAGGGTAATAGGGATTAATTTCCTTGACCTAAAATTAGGACCTGCGATCGCACCGCTCTTAGAAAGAGTCATGAGAGTGTCCTCACGGACATTGGCCTTTTTAGAGCCTTTGAAAAGTGCGTTTGGCTCGCTTCCACGCGCCTCCGAGCGTGTTATTTTTAGCGAGACATTTAAACTTGCTAGTTGCGTCGTTCCACCTCCACATTCCAAGGTTATTCCGGTTTTGACGTAACATGATGAAGCCCACGTTCCATGGGAACCGATCCATACGAACCGGATAGCGATACCGGAGCAGTACTCGCTCTTTTCTGTTCAAATCTTCGACCGTAGCACACGTGTAATATACACTCAGATATTCTCCTTTAAATAAGTGCAGTGTTCTAATTATTCCACTCCGACAATCGGTAGGACACAACAGTAGTGAATAAAACATGGAAAGGAAAGCACACAGAACAACGATACAAAGCTTTTACGCCGAACAGTCGATATTTATTACAGGTAATAAAATTCATAAAGTTCTAATGTGAAAACACAAATACAAAGTAATAAAGAAGTAAGAGCCGAGACAGAATGTTAGTGTCTAAATAATTTTTCATTTTTAAGTCTATTGCGAAAAATAATACCTCAGCCAGGGTTTGAACCTGGATCGCAGTAAACAGTCTGTGTTAAGATACATATAGACGCCCGTCTAATAAGAGGGAGGTCCAGGTTGAATTTAATCATTAAAAAAATTATTTAATCATTACTTATTCTTTCTCTGTGCTGTAAAAGTTATGTTACACACCGAAAAAAACTTCCATCAAATAATCCAATTAAATAGTTTTTCCGATAGTTAATTTTTAAGATTATGTTTTCCGATAAAATTATGGATATATCCGATTACATTTTGCTCAAAAAACTGATCGTATTTTTTATCCGATATACACATAAAATTTATAAGGTGGCTCCGACATAAACCGACCAAAAGTAAAAAAGTTACAATTTAAGTATATTGTAGTTGTAAATTTTATCTATCAGTACGCAAAATTTCAGACCCTATCGCTGATGAAATAAAATAAAGAAAAAATGTTCAAATTGTATTTTTGAACATTTCAGTAATGTTTGAACACCAAGTAACAGTTATATGTAGGG
>NW_011962925.1:0-3039 GCF_000949405.1 Vollenhovia emeryi
TGCCGCCTTCTACGCTCTCATTCGCTCAGACATTAAAATTAATTTCTCGATAACTATTGCGAATTTTGCAAAATGGTATAGGACTTTTCTATTCAGTTTGCCCCGGTCTATCTACCATCTACGGGACATACGAGTATTAGGACACACCCTGTATATTTGTAATAAGGGTATAGTCAAAAGTTGATGTATATTTATTTTTATTCATTTAACAGTCTCTTAGAATAGATATACATATATTCGAATATATGTGTAATAAGGGTATAGTCAGGTATGTGTTTGTTTTTTTCATTGTGTTAAGAATCTGAATCGTCGTTGTCGTCATCGATGTTGTTGCTGTTGTTGTTTGTTCGCGTGAGTCGATATAGGAGATCGCGCAATTGTTGAAACAGTTCGTCTCGCGGGCAAACAACGTTAACGATTCGTAGATCGAATGTACCTGCCGTTAGTACAGTTTTCGTAAACTCGTTGAATTTGTAAAATTGTCGTCGAGTTGTGAAATACAGATTACCGTCGAGGTATCTGAAGACTGACGTCACTCCGTTTGGTATGCCAGGAAAAGTCGACTCAATGGTGTGAAACCTGCTAATGCTGTCGGAGCAGTCGTCTATCTCACCGACGATATATCTATTGTATAACACGTAAGACTTTCCTTTGTTAGTGTTCACGGCAGCGTCTATTTTTGCATCCATAGGAATTCCAAAGTCTTTGAGAGTTCTCGGCCAAGTTGGTACTAGCGTGAAGTCTGGGTAGTTCACTTTATAGATTCTATCGTCAACGAATAGAATCAAGTGATCGTATGGAGTTTGATACGCGGCTGAAATGCACGTGAAGTTTGAATGAATGAATGGCATGTAGTGTGAAAGCAGCAGAGGTTCTCTGTAGGTCTTTCCATCTATGTCAATCATCCATATGTGTTTTCCGTACGCTACGTACATTCGTTGTTCCAACAGTAATATCACATCAACACGTTTCAAGGCGCACAGATCCGGTGGAACGCTTGGTGTTGGCTGCGGTGGCGGTGGTGGTGGTGGCGGTCTGGGAGTCGTTTTCGGTAACACGTCGGTATCCGTAGCGCCGTATAGATTTTGTATGTTTATAATGTCCTCGGTGTTTAGTGTGACAGGAAAAGTACTGTCAGGTATGAATGAATACATTATCGAGTAGTGTCGTGGCTATGATCTAACCCTAACGAATGACCGATTTCATGAGTCAACACGTACAGCAAATTATATTTGTTCTGTGGACCCACATCGAGATATATATGCCACTGTTCCATCCTGTCGACGTGAACCTCCGACGTGAAATCCGACGCTCCATTGGGATAGATCGCGTGAGCCAACGTGCCGCCGGGACCGTCCAAAACGCTCTAGCACAATTCACCGTTTCGACGATAGAGGAACATATGATGGCCTTCGCGCAACGATATCAGAATATTTGGGTTTTCAACAGCACGTTCAAATGTTAGCGACGAATGTTTCTGCCACAAATCGAACGCTGCCTGTGTTGTATCCAAGAGCGCTCTGTTGGCCAAGTGAAAATTCCACGTTATGTGTCGTTTCGGCCACTTAGGTATAACTTTGCCCTCTCCGAAATTCAATATGTCACGTAGACCGCATCGCTTACTCATCAGGCTTAGAGTTGCGTTGTCCACTTTACCAGTAACAGGTAATCTGTAGTATTCTTGAAAGAGATTGATAGCGTGTCGAAGAACCAGCTGATCTTCACTGGTGGCAAACGTATCCATCTTCTCGTTCAAAAAACCGTATTTCTGCAGATACTGTATCGCCACTTCATTGTTGTTGTTGATGACTTTACACTCAGCGACAATATACACCCATATAAGCATCGTAGCTACTGTACAGGTAATTATGATGCGTGCGAACATTGTGGTCATTGTGAAGAACCGGTGCAAACTCGAATGATGAAATGCACTTGCCTCGCGGTGTAAACTCGAATAATGAAATGCGCATCTCGAGATGCCCTTTTATTAGGTTAGGGTTGGGTTAGTATTAGGGTTAGTGGGCGTTGGTCTATGACGATGAAAGCGTTATCCTTTCGAGTAGACGTTGACGTTATATACATATATATATCTGTTCGATGAGACTGTGGCGATAAAGGGGTGCATATCGCAGGAAATTCTTCAATTTTTTCAAAGATTAAAAATAATACTTTAATTTTATGAGATCGAAGAGGATAGGAATAAAGAAAGGATAAAAAATGATTTTGAACAAATATATATTTTTTTCGTGATATGTACATTACATTTTATAGCACATTTGTACTAAACAAAGAGCAGTATGCTGCAGAGAATGCATCGAGTTTAATTTCTTCTTATAATCTCTGATTCAAAGTTCATTCTTACGCGGTCTCGCGCTTTGAGACCATCCTCCTTGTCCAAATATGTCTCAATGCATTCTCTACAGCATACTGCTCTTTTGGCGTGCAGTAGTTCTATGTTGCATCGAATGCAGCAAATAGTTTCCTCCCACGACACATTGTACAATCGTGAGGTCAATGCATGATACCGAGTTTTTTCAATATAGGAGTTTATCCCCCTAATCGGTCGTGCATGATAACATTGCTGACACATTTTGTGCCATGGGAAGTATCGAGACACCAAAATCGGATCGCTGGATATTTGCATGAGACAGGTGCTCTCCAACAGCAAATAATATACGTCCGCGTGATCCTGCGGTCTCACGCCATCGATGGGACCCTCAGTTGCCGGATCGATTGATGGAGTCGGAGGTCTCATTTTTCTATAAATACTTTTATTTATTTTGGCTTTCAGGCTTTCGCGGCTGTTGTCTTCTTTAGTCTTCATGGCTTCCGGATGGTTGCCGCGTCCGTTTGCAGTGTAGTGCCGACGCGACGTTTCGCAGGCGTTGCAGTCTGCTTCATCAGGGCTGGGAGACTCTGATACTGAGCTCCCTCGCGTTGCGCTCGTCCTTTTATACTCGTTCTTGTGGGAAGGGAGGGGGTAGTCAGGGGGAGGGGCGTGGTCAGAGGGAGGGGGGCTCAGCCAATCCGGCTGACGGT
>NW_011962926.1:0-3040 GCF_000949405.1 Vollenhovia emeryi
TCTCAGAGTGCCTACACCTCTCCTGTGGAGTTCCTTGGAGAACTCCTACCCCTCTCACCTTTAAACAACACTCTCCCAGATCTCCCTCCATTGTCACCCACCGCCTCCACGCCCAGCGTGGAAGAACTGATAGACATAATAACATTGTAGAAATAAATATATATATGTATACAATACTAGACTCATTATAACTTTATACACACAAATATATTCCACGTTTGTATATATAAATAAATTGTAATAATATGGTAACTAATACAACTAATTAATTAAAATCCCCTCCGACATCCTTCCCGCTAATTTTAAGATTGCACAGGGTCCGTCCCCGGGTAAAGAGATTAAATTCTCTGACCCAAAATAGGACCCACGGCGTGTAAGAGCTCGAAGAGGCGTCATAGCGAGCTTTGGCTCACTGACCCACTTCGGGTCCTTTAATAGATACGCCCGACTCTCGACGCGCATCTGTTCGAGCGCGGCGAGAGAAAACAGTGTTCTCTGTGCGGCGTCCTTCCACATAGTCAGTCCCGATAAAAAGAGACTTGAGAAAGTGGACGCCCAGCGGAGAACACGACGTAACAGATGCAAATTTTTGGGGGCTCGTCCGGGATGACAAGTGCAATCTTTAAAAGCAGGAATGAATACGAAGTCTACATCAGATAAAACAGAAGTTGATGATCTTTATAAAAAAGCTATAGATACAGGAAAAAGGAAAGCACACGATCCCAGAACATCCACATCTGGCTTCTCTATATCCTTCACCGTTATACCTGAGAAAAAAAACTTTTGCCCTGTCTATACCGAGAGCAGTGACAGTATAACGAAACCTCCAGAAAACACGCTCGTGCCGCCTTTCGACAATTCCTCTGACGAAATTATTACGCTAGCGAGCTTAAACGCTAATAAACCAGCGGATTTGGACGATATTAATCTCGTAGATTTAGACAACGAAAACTCAACTAACGTCGGAAAAATGGCAAATAATAATAACCCTTTCGCTACACTGAAATACGCCGTCGAAGCCGTCCCTTTCTTCGATGGCCAAAACATCCCTCTTACATATTTTATTGAAGGATGTGAGGAGGCAAAAGCTATGTTGCCTTCTGAGGCTGAGCCACAATTTACTAAAATCATTAGAACTCGAATCGTAGGCGAAGCTCGCCGAACCATACAGGACGAAAATTTTAATAGTATATCTGAATTAACAAAATACCTAGGGCAAGTTTACGGACGTTCAAAGAATGTCTACCAATTACAAGGAGAGTTAGGCTGTATTTACCAAAAAACAGGTGAAGACGTAGTTACATATGCCAACCGCTTAAAATTGTTAGGAAAACAAATATTAGAAGCTCACAAAAATTCTGGAAGCGCCCTACCCGTTTCAAATTTCAAATCTTCATTAGAGAAAGACATGTGTAAATGCTTTATCCGAGGATTAAAACCTGACATCGAACAGAGAATCGCGAGAGATTTAGATGTCCATGCCACAGTGTCCGACGCACTAAGAATAGAAAGAGAACTCTCCGATATCACAGATTTACGACGAGGGGAAGGCAACAATTCAGAAAAAGTACAAAATACTAACCGATCGCAAGAAACCTGTCAAATCTGTTATAAGGAAGGGCATTCAGCCTCTGCTTGCAGGAAACTAACTCAACAACCTTATAACAAATCTCCCTTAGGAACAGAAATTTTAATCTGTCAGATCTGCAAGAAGCAAGGACATAGCGCCGACAAATGCCGTTTCCGAGATCCGACGGCTCGGCAACCAATTAATATAATACGGGAAACTAACATCATTTGCCAATTATGCTCCAAGCCCGGTCATAACGCCAAATCATGTTTTACGAACAAGAACAATAACTTAAATAAACCTCTAATAGTTTGCCAATGGTGTGATAAATCGGGACATTCAGCTAACAATTGTTGGAAAAACCAAAACGCACAACGAAATACAAGTAACAGCCCGAAAGTTACCTGCCAGATTTGTAATAATTTCGGTCACATTGCTAGGGATTGCCGATCACAATCTAAGCGAAATACAGTATCTAAAGATCCGTTGTTCTGTCGCTACTGTAAGGGGGAAGGGCACCTCCTCGATAATTGTGAACTACGCGTCGCAAATAATAATCGTAGGCAAACAAATAGTCAGGGAAACTCCAACGGCCCCTCAAAATCGGGTGTGCAACAGGGATCGGAACGGATTTCACACCCATCGACATCTCAGAAAACCCAGTAAAGACGATGACGCCAGAAATACGACCCGTAACAGTAAATCTCGACAAACATAGTCGGGTGCCCACTGTTCAGATAAAACTCAGAGGCTTATCTCCTCTTATAACATTCATGTTAGATACCGGATCTGGACCGAATGTAATTAAAGAACATCTTATCCCCGAAAATAACCTTATCAAGTATTCAAATATTTTGAGATTAAACGGTATAAACGAGTATCCAGTTTATACAATCGGTGAAGTCACTTTTCCTCTTCTTGAAAAACAAGTAACATTTCACGTGGTAGCTAGAGACTTCCCTATTTCACAAGACGGTATCTTGGGTAATGATTTTTTCAAACAAACATCCTCAAAAATAGATTACGCAAAAGGATATCTAGATGTATCAGGAACTAACGTACCTTTCTCCAGAGACCATCATAGCACCACCTCGAACAAAATCATTATTTTATGTAAGAATAGGAAACCCAGAAATAAAACTCGGATATATACCTAAATTGAAGATAACTCATGGAATTTATCTAGGAGATACGATTGTAGAAAATGTCGCTGGAAAAGCTTATTTAAAGGTCATAAGCACTTTAGACGAGGAGACAGAAGTTCAAGTGCCAACCATACAAATTAAACCTTTAACCGAACTATTTGACAACCACGAAACGAATACGCAGACCGATTCTCAAAAATTAGAGGACGATGTCACGCAGCGTAAAATACTCAATCAAATCGACAAAGACAAAATAAACGAAATAAAAGAGGATGAAGACAATTACGCCAATTCAGGCAACGAAGAAGAAAAAATGATAAAAAAG
>NW_011962927.1:0-3041 GCF_000949405.1 Vollenhovia emeryi
GGTCTACAACTTTTATTTAAAACATTTTTCAAAATTTTTGATATTTGGTGGGATAAATGTTAAAAACCATAATTTTTATGGGTTTTTCATGGTTTTCATGGATTTCTTGTTCCGACCGCCATGTTTAAGTTACATATTCATGTTCAGAACACAAAAATACATAGAAATTGAGTGTTGTTATCCCTTATTTCATATGCGTGGGTTTTCCGAAGGTTTACCGATATAATTTAGGTATCTTAAGAGGATCCCCCAAGGCCGAGGCCTTTGATGGTGTGCGCCATCTAAACACGAAACGCAGCATATACATGAGCACACGGACGCACTACTACGATACATCACACCCATACATAAACGCGAAAATTTCATACTAACTATACTCTTATTTTAAACGTCTAATCCCAATTTAGAGGGTTTCACAGTAATTCTACATGTCATCGAATCCTAGGAAACTCAGTTTCATGTGAGTACAAGTTGTAGAACTTTTATACGAAGCACAAGTATGACGGAGTGACAGTTCGCGTCTTTGAGGTTATATGTGATCGATCATATGAATTTTGTAATTTTGACTCATTTTTGGTATAAAATTGGAGTTTCCTGGGATCATCAATGCATATACTGTCATTGTACGCAAGCATTTTTGATTCCATGAATTTAATACGACGAAAGGTTATAACTACGAAAATGGTAATTCTGTCGGTAATACAGACATACTACGGGATCCTCTTAAAGACGTTCAATTTGAGAAATATCCTTTAGACATCATTTTCGTGATATCTTTTTGTTTTAAAAAAACGGCGCATTAGATAACATTCTGATATATTTACGTGATCTTTTAGAAACCTATCTAAGTTAACAGGTTCAGAAATGCGATATCTTTTAGAAATCGTTTTCATTTAACATATTGTTTTCTGGGAACGTTCATTTAAAATAATTAACGTTCAATTCTGACTTTCGTTTCTGCAATAACATTGCAGTATAATACACATGTTAAAAAATGTACTTTAATTAAAATTTCATATAAGAAAGTGTGAGCATTTTTGTGTGAAATTGTACACTTTATTAGAACATCCGGAACTACCAAGACGTATGGGAATAATTAATAATGCGAAAAAGTTTGATGCGGATTTCTTCGACTTTCCTTTTGAGCAAGCGCAAACATTTGTACCTGAAATAAAAATATTATTGGAACATTCTTATGAGGCAATTATAGATGCGGGGATCAATCCGAAGCAATTGCGAGGAAAAAATACCGCCGTGATCATAGGGAACACCTTGTGTGAAACGCAACTTAACTTGATGTATACGGATCTTAAGGTAAAGAAAGTTATTGATAAGTATACCAGGAATAAATTATTATAAATTAATATATAGAAATTCATATGTTTGTATCACTCAAGTCCGAAAACGTGTAAAATTGTTAATTTTCTGTAATTAGCTAAATGGTCTGAATATTACTGGATGTTCAAAATCTTCACTGGCAAACATGATTTCGCACCATTTTGACCTGAAAGGACCATCACAAGTAGTCGATACAGCATGCAGCTCTAGTCTTTATGCCATAAACATTGGTTATCGTTGTATTATGTCGGGCCAATGCGAAGATGCGATAATTGGAGCTGCACAAATAAATATTAATTCAATTATAAATATGAACTTCTTTCGTTTAGGTACTCTTACTGAAATTAATTTTATAATACATTAAGTACAAAAATTAAATAATTATACATATACCATATATCTCTTTTAAAATAATAAATAAAATTTAACAGACTATGTAATTTCATTAAAAACATTTGTAATGCTAGTAAATAATTAACCAATGTAGAAAAATTAATAAACGATGCGACTAGCAAATTTTAATTTTAGAAATTTATTGCAAGAAATATACAATTACCTCAGCCAGGGTTTGAACCTGGACCTCCCTACACACTGAGGCATGTCAGTGGTCGAATTGGTGAGACGCTCGCTTAGAGTGTAGGGAGGTCCAGATTCAAACCCTGGCGGAGATAATATTTCTCGCAATAAATTTCTCTAATTAGAATTTGCCAAAAATCTATATCCTTGTTTTATTTTTACATTTGTGTTTTTCAGGTGTTTGGTCACCGAATGGTGAATCCAGACCTTTCGATAAAGCTGCAAACGGTTATGTACGCAGCGAAACGGTGTCAGTGATATATCTTCAAAAAGCAAAGAATGCGAAAAGGATTTACGCTATCATTCCGAATATTAAAACAAACTACGATGGTTATAAAGAAGAAGGAGTAACATATCCGTCGTCCCAGATGCAAACTACTTTGCTATCTGAATTTTATGATGAGTGCGGAATACCGACATCTTGCGTGGATTACATTGAAGCACATGGTACTGGTACCAAAGTCGGCGATCCTCAGGAAGTCAATGCTCTTCATAAGGTTTTTTGCAAGAATAGAGAAACTCCTTTAATGATTGGCTCCGTAAAATCCAATCTTGGTCATGCTGAAGCTGCAAGTGGTTTTACTCAGCTTGCTAAGGTAAAATAAATGGTTTACGCATTTATTCATTATGTTTCAAATTTAACTTAATTAAATAATAATAAATTAATTTGTAATTAATTTATTAGTTGTATTTTATTAATTGTATTTTATTGTTTTTAAAGGTAATAATTGCATTCGAAACCGGTATTGTTCCACCACATATCAATTACACATCACCACGAGATAATATAGACAGCATAAAAAATGGAGCTATCTGTGTCGTTACAAATCCAATGCCACTTAAAAATGGTTACATAGGTATTAGTTCTTTCGGTTTCGGGGGAGCTAATGCTCACATGTTAGTAAAGTGGAACCCCAAACAAAAACTTGACAATAATGCGCCTAATGATGACCTGCCAAAACTTGTATTATTATCTGGACGCACGGAAGACTCAGTAAAGTTGTTTTTAAACGATGTTAGTAAACATTTCAAAAGTAATTTTAATGTCATTTTGAGTAATTCAACATTATACAATACATTTTGTTTTAAAATATTTTTGACCTTAGACTGCTAATCATCCGATAAAG
>NW_011962928.1:0-3042 GCF_000949405.1 Vollenhovia emeryi
CAATTTAACGAAATTTAGCAAAGCCATACCTATACCTAACCAAGAAGCAAATACAGTCGCCAAAGCATTCGCGACGAAAATAGTACTTGAACACGGTATACCACAAAAAGTGCTGACAGACCAAGGCACAAATTTTGTTAGCGAAATCTTTAAAAATACGTGTAAACTATTAAAAATCGAAAAAATTCAAACAACCGCATATCATCCGCAAAGTAATGGTGCACTAGAACGATCCCATCGAACACTAGCAGAGTATCTACGCCATTATATAAATTCTGAGCAAAGCGACTGGGACGAATGGTTGCCATACGCAATGTTCACGTATAATACGACACCACACACAACAACGGGATTTACACCCTTCGAATTAATATACGGTCACCAAGCAATCCTATCCTCAGCGCTTAACCAACCACCAAAGCTCACATACACATACGATGACTACGCGCAAGAATTAAAAGAAAGAATACGCGCAGCAAATCAAATAGCAAAAGCTAATTCAAAAGAAGAAAAAGAAAAAAGCAAAAAATATTACGATAAAAAGCAAAGGAAACGAGCTTCAAAGTAGGCGATAAAGTGCTTTTATTAGACGAAACCCTACGAAGAGGAAGATCTAAGAAGTTAGAACCTCAGTGGATCGGACCTTATACAATAATAGAAAAGCATAACGACGTAAACTATTCAGTTAAAATGGGACGAAGAACTATCCGCGTACACGCAAACAGACTCAAACTGTTCATTGAAAACTAAAACGTACTTACCTAACCCGACTCGTCCCGAAACGTACACACCTCCGCTTCATCCTCAAGGACGAGATCCTCCTCCTCAGAAACAGATTCCTCATCCTTACTAGCAACACCCTCCTCCTCCGTATTATAAACAGGAAAAACATCCAAGTCCCCGGAGGAAATAGAAATAACGTCAGACGAAATCACGGACAAATCGTCCGAGGGACGATCGTCCAACAAATCCACATCGGAACCATCCTCCTTCGTGGAGTCGCCGGATTCCCCAGATCCCTCGCAAGGCGACATCGCAGACAAAGATTCGTACCAAGAAAGGAAATCCCCGGGCGTCGGAAAAGTCTCGGCGACGATGTCCAGTAAATCAGCGGCGTAAGCGCTGAAATCGCCGACGAAGTCGAAAACAGACTCGTCCATTAACAAGCCGACAGGATCGACTTGATCCACCACACGTTGAGCCACCTGCTCCAAAACGTCGGCCACAGGCACTCCAGCCTCTACCGGCAGAGGATCGCCCGAACCGCTGCCAACATTGACAGCAGGCACTTCGGAGCTAGACACCGCCTCTCCGTTGACAGACATAACGAACGAACTGCTCAAGCGACCAAAAAACGACTGAGAAAAGAACTCGGCGACAGCAACTGACAAGGCAGACTTGGCTCCCAGTCTATCTCGAAACCCTCAACCCACGAAGCAACCTTCGTCAGCACAACTAAGATTAATCAGAGAAGCAACGAGAGCCAAAGATCACGTAACAAACTTAGCGGTAGAACGTGAGAAAGCTACAAGCGTGAGAAAGTAGCAAATAAATAAAAATATTTTTTACCTCAGACGCCTCACTCCTCCTCGGGTATAACAATTTCGCCGTCCGAGTCGTTAAAATCCCCGCTTAGGAGGGCCTCCAAAAACTCGCGTGGGAAACCAGCAAATGCCGAAAAAAATTGGGCGGGCGACCCCACGACGTCAAAACGACTCTCGCCCTGGCCCGAGCCGTCACCGTCCTCGTCCTCGCCATCACTGATCTCCCACATGGGACCAGTTTCGCTAATGTCCTCCAAAGGATCGCCAGGATCAGACGAAACCGGAGACACCACAGGCCCAATACCAAGATCGTCGTTCTCCAAAGAATCGGCAGGATCAGACGAAGCCGGAGACACCACAGGCCCAATACCAAAATCGTCGTCAAGATTGAGATCGTCCTCGGCAAAGTCCCCGGAGAGGTGCCAAAAGAAGTCATCGAAATTATCAAAACGCACATCAACCTCCCGCTCGACGGGGGGGATAGGGATGACACCCTCGTCATCCCCAGAATCACTGACACTTTCGACCGGCCGAGGTTCGCGAAAATGCATTTTTACGTCGAAGCAACAGCCTAGCACGACAGCCTGCCAACGACTAAAGGACTGAATACTAAGGACAGCATCACGAATAAGCTATCGCGAAGAGAGTTAAAAGATATCACGACAAACTATATTATACCAGATAAGACCACACTTCGGAGACAAAGAAAGACAAGCCTATATAGCGTAAAATAACGCCTAAGAAAGTAACACGAACCTTTAACTTTCAGAGTAACGATACTGATATACTACGTAATGGCAACAGAAAACCCGGGCACTGCACCACCGTACGAAGTGACACCGTTCGACACACAACCCGGAATATACTTTGAAAAAGTAGGAAGAATGCATCCCGTCGAAACTTCATGGAAATTGGTGATAAAAACAGACCTCACCCCCCTAAACACGCGACTGAGACAGGTAACGCAATACGTTGAACGCACCGAAGCAATGTGCGACAGACTACTAGCTCATGATAGCACGTGTAAAAACCTCCATGCAATAATAAGCAAAGGAGAACAGAGAATACAACAACTCATAAAAAGAGTTAAGATAATGTACAAAATACCGAATAAGCGACGCGGAATAATAGACGGAATAGGATCTATAGCAAAGACACTTTTCGGAACGATGGATGCAGACGACGAAAAATTAATAAACGAACAAATCTCATTACTACAAGAAGCGGACAAAGTGACAAAACACGCGCTACAAAATCAATTGAGAGTAATAAACTCAACACTAACACATATCGACGACTTAGAAAAGACAATAGAACAAAACGAAAATATCTTAAAGGGACTAATAGAAAAAATACAAAATTAACTAGTGACACATAGCCGACGACACGATCTAGACGAACACTACACGTTAATTAACGCCATCATAAACGACTTAACACGTGACACCATAGACACATTAGACTATATAACATATATTAAAGAAGGAAATTTGCACTC
>NW_011962929.1:0-3043 GCF_000949405.1 Vollenhovia emeryi
TTTCTAAAACTGATCAAAGTGTAATTTTATTTCCGTTTTCAAAAATATTGACCGTATCTTCGTGACTCGATCTTTGAATATAAAACTGAAGCACATAAATATAGAAAAAAATGTTAACTTTGCGTTATATTTATTTTAATTATATTCCGCGATAAAAAAAATTAAAATTTATAATATGAATAAAATTAAACAATTAATGATTTCTTGAACATGTTCTGAAAAACAAATATTCACAAATTCGCGAAAACCGATCGCGAAAATAGACCGCAAAAATACGAGATGCGTGTGACTATAATATGCATGCATTTGTGCTAAACGCATCTTGAAAGTATCGCAAGACATGCAGAAAAAATGACGCAAGATCCAGAAAAAAGGAACTTGCCGCACGAGTGACACCGATATTATAATTGAATGTTACAGTTAATTGATAATCTCAAATAAAGTATGAAAATAATTTCAAATTTAAGCATTCTCGACACAATATATTGGAATCTTACGTCATATTATTTTACTTTATACATATATCAAATCTTTAAATAAAAATGGATATGCTACGACAGATTAGTTGGCCGAATACATTAATAATATTCGTCATATTTCGCGTAATTTCTATGATGTAGTTCAATGATTGTTAACATGAAAAATGAGCTCAACATACTCTGATTTGTAGAACTCTACAAAGTTACTTTTCTTCGATAAATTAAATATTTTAAATAAAACGCGAAATTATCTGTAACCTGCCCATTTTAACGTAACGGGATCTACGAAATGTATCAAACTACAATCTGCGATCTAAAAATGTAGATTCCGTTACTTTAATAAAAACTTTTCACTCACCGATACGATGCGCAGCGGCGGAGTTGTATCTGCGTTGATTCCGCAATGGCGCCCGATGCCTCCTTCTCCACTCAGGTGTCCTCCTCTCAGGTGTCGTTGTCTCAGCTGCCCTCCGACGCACTCGCGAATTTACACTTCCGTTTGTAGAGTCACTTGTCACTGTCATTGTATCCAAATGCCACTTCACTCGTGAATTTACATTTCCGTTTGTAAAGTCACTTGTCACTGTCACTGTATCCAAATGCCACTTTTTCGGTTTTCACTGAATCCGATTGTCACCGAGTTCGATTGCGCACTACAAACTGTTCAATTACATCATCGCACTGATAGCCGCACAAATCACTGACACAAATCGCGGGAATTCAACGATCGCACGATGATATCGATCATTGATTATTCACAGAGAGCGATCGCGGTTTCTTCCCGCATTTGTCGCGAACGCGTATCAAGAAAGAATAATACGATATGCGAAGCGGCACGAGCACAACCGATCAGTTCAACTGTCGCCGCGTGAATGACCCTGCGTACGGCGCCGTAAACACCGCCGAAAACCGAGCGCGGATTCCAAGAAATGACGTAGCGCCGTGAACACCTCGGTCGAAAACAATTTTTCCTGTCGAACATTCGGCGGGGCGAATGTTCCGCGTGTTTTTGCCTCGCTCCTCGTGACGCGATTATTTCCTACGAGAATCTCGATCATCTCCTACGCACGCGATCGTCTCGTTCGAAAGTTATCAACATTTATCAATCGCGTTTAAGTAATTGTCGCGATCCGCAATTAAATCGTTAATTTCTACGGTGATTTGTCGCGACGACGACGCGACACGACGAACCGCCGCGTGCGGTTGCGATTCGTTTAAAATGCGACTTCAATTTATGCGATATTCGTCGCGACAAATCATCGTAGAAATTAACGATATGATTTGACATCCATTTTTGTTTTGATATCCACTTTTAGTTTAATACCAATGATTACTCCTGTTACGAAAAATCCATAACATTCTCGTGTTATCGACATTTCATGCATACAGCACAAAACACAACCAAAATTGGGCACTGCATTACCCGCTTGAAAAATGGGCGTAGAACGGACACGCACCAAGTGTAACGTGTAGGTGTAACGTAATATTTCCAAAAATGAAAATGGGCGTAAGCCGCCGGAATCAGCCGAGCGAAAACGGTATCAAGTAAAACGCCGGCGTGGCCGCTCGCAGGTTTCTCTCTGCTAAAACTCACCCTGTACATACAGGGTGAATCCTAAAGGCTGTTACCATAAGAGGTGAATTACCAACCGTAACTGTAGCCAATTCAGAAAAAAAATAGATAAAATCTTGTTCTACGTGTCTCAATCATGTAATATCTAATTATTTCTCGAGAAATGTAATTAGATATTACATGATTGAGACATGTAAAACGATTTTTTATCCATTTTATTCCGAGTTGACTACAGTTGAGGTCGGTAATTCACTTCTTATGGTAAAAGGTTAGGACAGCCTTTACGACTCGATCACTCTGTATATAGCACTGAACACAACCAAAACGTGCACATCTGCATTATTCGCTTAGCTCAAACGTGGACATTGGCTACGTAGTTTATGTCCACAGAGGGCGGTATCGTGTTGGACGAACACGTAAAACCGCCGGCCATGGCAGTTCTCAAGCTTCTCTCTTGTTATACTACATTAAATTAATTTGGTTTTATATTGTGTATTTTTGCATTGATAATATAATTATTCTTTACTCGGCATTAAATTCGGTCATTAATTTGCATCGTTTGTCTTTTTATCGTAATTTTATTCGCATTTAGATATAGCTTCACATATATCTCTAATATCTCCAATAGATGGCAATATCATACTAACAAGGCTGATAATGAGAAGAATGATTTGTGTCATAATTATGTTAAATTCAATTATTGTATAAAATAAGTTTTTAAATTTAAACAAGTACATATGCATATGCAAAATTTATATAAAAAAACAGATAGAAAAGCCAGATAATAGCAATTGCTATTACATATGCACAGAGAGAAGCCTGAGAGATGTCACGGCCCCGTTTTTCGTGATACGCGAATGCGATACGCCCTCTGTGGACATTGAAAACGTGGACATTGAACTACGTAGCCAATTTGCACATTTTGCTAAGTGGGTAACGCAGATTTGCACAATTTTAGCTCCGTCCCGCGCTATGGTTAGATCCCATGCAA
>NW_011962930.1:0-3044 GCF_000949405.1 Vollenhovia emeryi
TTATACTGAATGATAAAACTATCGTCTGTGTCCTCAATATCGCTAAAAGTAATGATAATAAGATATATATTATAGGAAAAGAACTGATACCTGATACAAATTTGTTCCTTACACCATGTGAATCACGACATCTTGGGATAGTCATAGCAAAACAAAATAGATGTATAGAATCATGGGTTTGTGATAACATACGCGCAAAAGCTTATAAAATTCCGTATCACGATAATTTTATTATTTTGCCAATATTGCATACGATTGTACCTACCAAACAACTATATGCATAATAAATTAACTTTTATAACATTTTGTTTCGATAAATTTGTATACATATATTATAATGCAGAATGATATATACGTTTGAATAACTAACGAGAAAGAAACTGGTTATATTACAAATTACCCTTATAATATTTTATTCATATACTTCAATGCGATATACATTGGAAAGTGCCAAATAGCAACGTGACATTAAATGACGTCTTCATTGCATCTTAATGACGTAATAAAACGTAATAAGACGTAATTAAAAATTCATTTGACATCATCTTGCGCTACTTTGGATCTGATATATTGCAGCAATATTACTATTATATTACGGTGTAATATTTTTATGTAATATATCAGTAATATTAATGTAATATTGCAATGTATTATATAAATGTATTATATCAGTAATATTACTGTAATATTACTCTGTAATATATAATATTATTTCAATATTATAATATTGCTGATATATTACGTAACATTACGTGCTATGTGGGGTAGCACTGATTGTTAATGCTGGATGTGTTCTACACAATGTCGCAAAATGGTACAACATCCCAGATCCAGAGCCGTATTTTGACGACATTGATCTTGAAGTTGATGATGCCAATGGAATTAATGCCATGGATGTGCCAAATCGCCGTACAGGAAATGAAGAACGAGAGAATATAATAGGGCGCTTTTTTACGTAGTTTACGTTTTGTGTATAAATATATTTAGTTTCATAAATGAATCGTCTTAAAAAAAGTGTATTACATTTCATTTACTATTCGTATGAATATGTCCATAGTCTCGATTATTCAGTAGGAATTATATAGTAATTTTATGGTGTAATAAAACGAATGCATATATTAATATTATAATAATTTATTCCTTAACAAAATCTTGCATTACTAAAGTATAGTTCTTATTATATTTTATTATTGATAATCATGCCTTCTTTTTTATTTAAGGCACAGTTCTTTGATAAATCTTCTGTACAAACTTTTCTAATTATTTTTATAATCAACAGTCATATAAACTTTGTTTATGTTTTCTTTGGCTTTTAACATAACTGTTAGTTGAGAAAGCTGCAAATTGGCCTGCTCATAAAATCTTACAACAAAAACGAACAATCTTATTGATAAAAATAATTAGTTGTCATATGAACTTACAATCTTTCTTTCAAAGCTTTCTTTAGCTTTTAAGGTAATATCGTAGAGTGTAAGATAAATTTGTTGAGAAAGCTGTAACAGCGTTGCTCATTGCATTTCATAAGGAAAAAGAACAATCTTAATCCAATAATTAATTAGTAGTGACTATTGTATGCTAATTTAAAATATAATATTTAATAACAGAACAAAATAAACTAATATTAATAATACTTGAATAATCACGACGTCAGAATTGATGTTATGTACACGCACCGGCGGAAATGCCGTCCGTGTCCGTGAGACTCGCACACAACGTTGGCTCTCGCACACACTCTGGCCTGTAGGTGAGGGTAGGGAAAGTAGGGGCAGCCGCTCGCGATTGGACCGCGTCGGGGCGACGGGGACTAGCGGGGTGACCGGTATAGCGATCGTAGTGGGGATCCGTGGTGGGAGTCGCTGCGATCTGCCATCCTCGTCGCAAGCCGTGTAAGCGAGAGAGACGGCATTATACGAGGGTAGCTTCTGGTTAATGCTGTCCCTATGCGTGTGACCCGCACACATTGATCGGGGCAACGCACACACTCTCCTCTGTAGGTGATCCATACACGGTGGCGCGCTAGCTTTTCCATGAGCTTTTCGCAGCCCGTGTCAAGAATAGCGGCACGCGACTAACTCGCATTATATATCCTAATATGTATTATTGATATTTATTAGTTTTATGTGTGCAATTATACATATTGGATATATAATACGGCTTAGTCGCGTGCAGCTATTCGACGAGACGCCGCCTCGTCAAAAGGGAAGACTGCTCGTTTCTCGCTTCCTCGACGGAACCGCGATAATTAATTACCCGGTAGCCAATGAAATAAAATAAAGAAAAACCGTTAAAGTATTTTATATTTAAAAATACTCGTATGTAATATTATCAAGTCTGAAAGAGCTATCAAATTTCCTCAAAACATTGTATCTTTTGACTTTACTAATAAGTATTTGCTTGCAGAGGTTGGTGACCTCATATACTTAATAGCACATTGGAATTCTTGTAACATTTATTATGTTCATCTCGTTTTTGTTAAGATCTATTTTTTCTATGTAATAATATTAATCTTCAAAGTGCTTCTGCGAGCATATGGGTGTTATATTACATTTATCTTGTTGAGTAGGAAACTATAATATTGATATTATGTAACTGTTACTCGGTGTTCACTGGGATAGGGATTACGGCCGATCGCTCGCAGAAGCACTTTGAAGATTAATATTATTATATAGAAAAAATAGATTTTAACAAAAAACGAGATGAACATAATAAATGTCACGAGGATTCAAATGTGCTATTAAGTATATGAGGTCACCGACCTCTGCAAGCAAATACTTATTAGTATAAAGTCAAAAGATACAATGTTTTGAGGAAATTTGATAGCTCTTTCAGACTTGATAATATTACATATTTTTAAATATAAAATACTTTAACGTTTTTTCTTTATTTTATTTCATTGGCTACCGGGTTAATTATCGCGGTTCCGTCGAGGAAGCGAGAAACGAGCAGCCTTCCCTTTTGACGAGGCGGCGGCGGCGTCTCGTCGAATAGCTGCACGCGACTAAGCCGTATTATACAGGGTGTATCAGACCACCCGTCCACCTCAA
>NW_011962931.1:0-3045 GCF_000949405.1 Vollenhovia emeryi
CCACGGGCAACGGGCGTTCGCGGGCGCCCAGCCGGCGGGCATGCCCCACTCCAATCATCACCCCACCACGTTTAAAACTATTTAGTTTAATTGGCGCTATTTGATGATATCATTACTTTTGTAGAGAAGATAGTTTTGTAGTGAGGATATTTTTGTAGAGATGCAAAAAAGATAGAGTAACAAAATATGTATATTCGGTCGTTGGAGCTTATACTTGGCGCATTTTTTTACCTTTTTAGGTATTGACACAGACTTATGCACAGTCGCAACGACAAATATTGATAAAATTTGTGTTCACATGAATGTAAGAAACGAAAGATATATTGCTGCTGTGCCCAATTTATTATTTTATTAATGTATTTATTGTTATACTGTATTATCACTGTATTATTTTATTATTATTTTATTCATTCACACCGTTAACGAAGCATTATTCACAACTTATGTATTAGACACATACTTGAAATATTAAATCCCTGTAAAAAAATAGTTAATAATAATAACAACATCAATGTTATAATTTCCTAACATAAGTAATATGTTATTGTAATGTTATTGTAATATCGAACATGTAAATGTAATTCTTGAATGGAACATTTGTATGCAATATTGTAATAAATTTCTTGAATGGAATATTGTAGTACAGATATTCTGCTAAATTATTTTTATATTTATTACGATTAAATGTTCCAACAATTTTTCGCTCGTCGCTTTGATGCGAGATTTCGCGCGAGATGTTGCATGAGAAAATTTTCAATAATCTCATTATGGCATCTCTTATGAAATATCATGTGAGATCTCATGTGAGATCTCATGTGAATTTTTTCAGTAGGGATGATATTGCTTATAACTTTTGCATGACTACGTATAGTCAACTTAAGAACATGTCGAAGAAAAAACAAAAAAATTGCTCGTACTAGAATTAGCGCCTTTATGCTAGAACTGGAATCTGATTCAGAGTAAAGAGTAGTATTTTTTTTATTTTGTGATTCTATTCAACGAAGATAGTTTTTAGATTTGTTTTTCATGCTATTATAATTTATGTTTTATAAAAACTAAGAAACTGTGTTAAGTTTTAAACATACATATGTTCTATTCTGTTACATATATGCATGATATATATTATTTTATACGACTTATACTATTAAGATTGTAATTCATCCATTACCTGCAACAACATAAATTCAAACTTTGCAATTAAGAGGATCCTAAAGCCACGCCCGAACTCCAACGGGATAGCGCCCTCATCTAAATGGAATTAAAAATGTCGATAATGTCGATAACCGACATTTATAATTCCATTTCCTACATTACCGATAATCTTAGGACACATGTATTGGAAATACATGTATACGTAGCACACATCGTTACGTCCAAACCCAAACAGATCTGAACGTAAACATGCATTGGCAGCATATACAATCACGAAACATGTTGTCTCGCGCCAAGTATAAGCACAGCGATATCCTTTTCGAGGATATCGATGCATGACACACCAAGTGTAAGCGTAGCTAGTACCGCGCGCGCAAGACCGACCGTGTAAGTTTACGCGAGTACACGAGTTGACGGGCCCTCAGATTTTCGGATCTCAACAACGACTGATCCGACGAACTTGAGGCTGCGCTTAATCGATAGCTTGGGTACGATTTGCATAATAAAAGTGTTTTTACTTTTCTCCTACGTGCCCCATGAGTGGAGGTATTGCAATGCAATTGCAATGCAAAGTCAGTTTTGTGAAATTTTGGCTTAAGAAACATCTTTGTCATCGTCCTCGTCGTCGTCGTCGTTGACCAGCGTCCTTTTTACTTTTCTGCCGCAACGTGGCATTGGCGCTGCTGTCGCCTATATCACGTAGCGTCTCGCGCAAAGTATTACAGTAAAACGTCCCACCTCTGCGCTTCCCACATCTGCGCGCGTCCCATATCTTCGCTTGTTTCCGTCCCACATCTTCGCGTATTCGAGAGGGTTAGCTCCCCACCACCGCCGCATCGTCGCCCAGGGCCGTTAAGCACATTCGTGCACCCCGTGAATCGCGCTCAGGGCTGAAACGTAAAGTTTTTCACCCCATGCAAAAAATTGTTTACAGAAAATGCTACATATTTAATTTATGCAAGAGTTTAGTGGTATTCAATGTTAGATGGTTATGTGTAAATTCTAAATAAATTCATTATTAATAATTAAAGTTAAACATTTCAACATGAAATTATAATTTGTCCTTCTACAGTTTGAAAATAAATCCACGCATTACGCAGAATTAATTATTCTTTTTAATTAATTATTAACAATATTTAAACAATTATAATTATGTATGGAAGAAGGAAAAGGTAAACAATATGCAAAAGACATTTCAGGTTAATATTTTTATAGAAATTCAATCATATTAACCTATTTAACATTTCATCGATTGCTACAGATTGAACTTTATCCAACGCCGCTAGCAGTGCTCTGTCTGCACCTGGCTTCGATGCTAACCACTTATATAATCCATTAAGCGCATTGTATGCATCATTATTAGACATGCTCGTTTCCTCGTTGCTGGTGTCTTCTGCGTCTTCTTCTGCATCTTCGCCATGCTCATTAAGGGCGACATTGACTGGCTCAATGTTATGTAAGACGGAGTCTGTGATTTCCTCGAGTGTCAAAATTCTCCATCCCGGATCATGATTATCTACTTGGAGCCATTCGTTCGTCTCCGTCAGAGTAACCCTTTCCGACGATAGCTGACTAGTCAGATGTTGGAGAGCTCCAATGTCCTCGTCGTTATCAGTAGGTAATGATTCGCCTTGGAGAGCTTTCTTCCAGGCGTTCCGAAGAGTTTGTTCCGAAACAGAATCCCAGGCCATTGCGACTGTTCGAACGCAATCCAAAATCGTCCATTTCTTCACTAGCACCTCAAGGTTCGCAATCGGGTGGCCTTCGGTTGAAGAAAGCAATTTTCGGCAATATTCTTTACGGTACGCTCTTTTTGTGCACTCGATGACGCCTTGGTCCATCGGTTGAATGAGAGCCGTTACATTGGGTGGTAAAAATACCACCGTACAATGC
>NW_011962932.1:0-3046 GCF_000949405.1 Vollenhovia emeryi
TATGTTAGAATATTCCTGCTGATGTACTGGTTTTTTCTATATTTCCTACCTAAATGCCAATGCTGGAACGCTTTTTTCCCCGCTCATATTTCCTTCTCTCTCTCCCTATTCGCATCCTCTCCCTCGCATATAGCCCTACGTTGTCGCTCTTCTTCTTATTAACTACTTGGGAAGGGAAGATAGAATGGATTGGAAGAAAATGTATGTCATTAAAAAAATTTTTATCTCATTTTATTATCTCAATTTATCAAAATACATCACCCCGACTGTGGGCTTCGGCAAGAATTTCTTTTACGGCATAAGCCATTAATTCGCACTTTATGATCGAAATAAATTCACAATTTTCGGTTGAATTTTTATAGTACTCGTGTAAAATTCTAACTGCATCGTTCGGTGTATCACATTTTTTCGCCACTCATCCATATATCTTGTAAACGCACAACGAGTTCTTCGAAGATTTCATGTACTCTTTCTAGATCCTCATACAGTTGAAAATATATGCGATCTATACAGTGTTCCAGTTCAAATAAAAATGATATGGTTGATGGTTTCATGTACATAGAAGTATTATTTGATGTTACTTTTACAATATTTCCGTGGCGCGTTCTAACTAGTTCTATAGCTAAATGATTAAGCTGTACCGCTGATGATGATGCTGCATCTGTTGCCTTTAGCAGCTGGTCTATTTTTGATGGATTTTTTCTGTATTCTTTCCAAATTGATTGATCTAACTCCATCTGATGTCCTTGATTATCGCCGAGAATTATTTCTACGTAGGATGCACGAGGTACTACTCTGATCCCAATATCTACAGGGTGGTCCATTTTAATCGACAATCGGAAATATTTCGTCAGGTAAGCCAGATGGAGAAAAATGTTTCAGATAAAAGTTGTATGGTTTCGAGGGGGCTATAAGACGTACCATTGGTTTGACCATGAAGAATTATTTGAAGGTCACATAAAGGTCACACCAATTTTTTTAAATGGCATCCCCTATTTTTTATTGCATATTCTTGTAGCTAACCTCGAGAGCTTTCCAAAACGCTATAATAAAGTGTTTTTTATTAAGAACTTTTTGAGTTATTAAGGTTTGAAAGTTCCAATATTTTGACGTAAATTACAAAATATCTTGTAAAATATTCATTTTTTTACCATCTTACTTTAATACTTTTTTGAACAGAATAATGATACAAATGAACTGGCTCAACAAATCAATTAAAAAAATTTTTTTACTGCTTGTTACAAAATTGTTTGTTTTTTACACCAGGTGATTTGTATCACTATTCTGTTCAAAAAAGTATTAAGGTAAGATGATAAAAAAATGAATATTTTACAAGATATTTTGTAATTTACGTCAAAATATTGGAACTTTCAAACCTTAATAACTCAAAAAGTTCTTAATAAAAAAACACTTTATTATAGCGTTTTGGAAAGCTCTCGAGGTTAGCTACAAGAATATGCAATAAAAAATAGGGTATGCCATTTAAAAAAATTGGTGTGACCTTTATGTGACCTTCAAATAATTCTTCATGGTCAAACCAATGGTACCGTCTTATGGCCCCCTCGAAACCATACAACTTTTATCTGAAACATTTTTCTCCATCTGGCTTACCTGACGAAATATTTCCGATTGTCGATTAAAATGGACCACCCTGTATATATTTGAATGCTGCAGATGTCAGCGGTAACCTCCTGCACATGATACGCGGCGGGTTATGAGGTTCATCAGAACTGAAAGAATATATAAAGTAAAATAAATACAATTATATGTGGAAAAAAATGGTTGTAAATATGCAGTAGCTTTATGGTACTTACACGTCACCACACAGTTTCTTGCACGATACAGTTTCATCTTGAGGAACGGATGGCGTATAACTGCTTTGAGGGACATACGGCATGTAACGCCGATTGCTAAAACTGTTTGAAAAATACAATTAAATGTTGAAAAATGTATGCAATATATAACTTTACGGTACTTACGCGTTACACTGTTTCTTGGACGACATATCCAGAGGAATGTAATGATTCATTCTTCTAACACTGTATTGGAAACACCGGAGAAATCGACTCACTTCGACGGCGCCGACTGAAACTCTGAGGGCGTCTTTACTAGTCCCAGGAAAATTGTTAACTTACCCCACCCTTAATCCAACATCTTCCTCCCTCCATTCCAACCACTGCTGTCTGCGTTCTCTCTCTCCCTTCCACGCATATAGAATAAGAGAGAAAAATCTCGCCTGCGTTCTCCCCCCTCCAGCGCATATAGAATAAAATAGAAAAATCTCGCCTGTGTTCTTTCCCTCCCACTCTCTTAAAAAACACATAATTTATTACCCCATTAACCCCTTTTTTGTTCAAGGAAATAAATAAAGATTTATTACAACAAAAAATTCATAATTTATTACCCCATTAACCCTTTTTTTGTTCAAGGAAAAAACAAGATTTATTACAACAAAAAAATTTATTATTTAATACTTTTTGTAACAAAAAAACATGATTTATGTGTTTAAACAATTTTTTATAATAATAAAAAATGATTTATGATTGTTAAACCATTTTTTATCAAAAAAATGATTTATTATTTAAACAAGTTTTTCGCAATAGAAGAAATGATTTATGATTATTTAAACAATTTTTTTACATAAAAAATGGTTTATGATTATTTAAACAATTCTTTTGACATAAAAAATGACTTATGATTGTTTAAACAATTTTTTTACATAAAAAATTTGTTTAAACAAATGATCCAGAACCGGCCCTGTATCACTACTGCCATATTCAAAAAGTAGGCCTCTACCTATGTGTATTGAGACTTTTTGCTTCTACAAGAGTGTGTACATTTCTTCATTACATTTTGTACCATCACTTCTGAAACACCCTGTATAATGAAAAAGATGGGCCTCTACCTATGTTTATTGAGACTTTTTGCTTATACTAGAGTACATTTCTCCATTACATTTTGTAGCATCACTTTTGGAACACCCAGTATAATGAAAAAGTGTTCATGTACGGATTCCGTGAAATTTCAAACATATATATCAAACATC
>NW_011962933.1:0-3047 GCF_000949405.1 Vollenhovia emeryi
CTCTCTCTCTCTCTCTCTCTCTCTCTCTCTCTCTCTCCTCTCTCTCGCTCTCTAGCTCTTTGTCTGTTCTTCATTTCCCTCTTTTTCTTTCTTTGTCTTTGGTATCGCGTTTTGCCGGTAAAAAATCGCTCCCGCGCGCATGGCGCATCGCACTAATGCGTTTTTAATTGTCGCTAAGCGTGCGACGAGACGTCGACGATCGTGCACAAAAGCAACGACCGACGGCACGCCGCGGAACAGGTGAAAATGCAAATAAGGGAAGGTGGATGCGCCGGCGTTCGGTAGGTTGAGTTAATATATCCGAGGAGAAAACGAGCCACGGCTTCCGAAGGTAGCTCTCTCTTGATTGTTGAGAGGCACAAAAAGGCCGCGATATTTCGCGTCCAAAAAGAATCGTGGACGCAGATTGAAACAGTAACTTTAAGTACCGCCAGACCATCGCTCTCGTTCCGAAACCTAAGATCTCTCTTCCTTATCGGAAGTCAAAGGTCTATAAATCACAGACGGAATTACGGCGTGATAGCACGGCACTTTACTGATTGCCCGACTTTATTATTTCTCGTGACTACCGTAATTTCAGTGGCAAGATCGCCCAACTTTTTCACGAGGTAATTCCATCGCGTATCTGAAATAATTAACCGTGACGCTATTAATTATTCGAGACCGATCTATTTAATTCCGTTTGCCCTCGGATAATTTCAGACTGGCAACCGGCCGTAAATACAGCGAGCCGAGGATTGCGTGGGATGAAGAGTTAATCTCATAACGGGAGGTTAATTGAAAATTGGGCCAACAGTTGGCTCAAGGCGCGGGCAGCCTCGAATCCTAGGGCCGCGATAAAACTTGACGTCCTTACAAGATCCTCAAGCGGACTTACATAAATCTAATAAAAACTTATATAAATAGCATCGCGCAATTAACTACGTACATATAATTGTAATGGGAAGCGCGTGCGAAACATTTCTCACACATCTAATGTCTTCATACAAAAGTGATTAATTGCTCAATACCGCGACATAACAAAAGTACCTTCGTCACGTCTACTTCCGTCCATTAGGTAATATCCATTGATTAAGCTTTATATAATAGTCACGACAACGTGTCACCTTAAGTATCCTCATCACAATATCGTGAAGTCACGAGCGCAAAGCCCAGGTATTCCGCGCGTAAGTTAATAAAACATTCGACTCGCGCGGCAATTACGAAACGACACCTTCCGGCCGCCGAAGCGGGGCCGTTTAACGATTTTTAACGGCTCGCGATCGATCGCGCGGCCGCTTTGATTTCGCCACCCGCAATTTGCGAGCGGAATAGAAACGGCGCGAGAAAATCCCATTTCCCCCGCGACAAAAGGGGTGATTGGCACGTCGTAGTCGTAAAGTCCGCCTCGGTGCACGCGGCCGCGACAGGCTTTTACGAGAGCGACTATTTAAAGCATAATCGAATTCGCTAATGGCGATTATTAGTGCCCGACGCCTGCACGTGCGGACTTATCCGCGGCGAGTCGGCGATCTCGAGACTCGACGTCGCGCGACAAAGCGAAATCCCAAATCCTAAAATCCCACATCCACGGCCCAATGAAATTCCACGCCGTAAAATAGATGTACAGAAAAAAAAGAGATTAACTGTACAATTAATTTCTGAGGGAAAAACCGCTGAGGGCATTGTGATGTACAGATTTGCGACATTACTGGGCATTTTTTTATAAAGATATAATAAGATAAAATAAGATAAAACAAGATAAAATAAAACAATAAGATAAAGTAATGCCCACCGGGCATTGGTGGCCATTGGCGTACAAGATTTTGGTCAGCGGTTTTCCCCTCGTTTATTTCGTATCATTTGTGTGTGCATTTATGCGATCGTGTTCGAGTGTAGCCAATCAACTTGCAGCTTTTATGGAGTAGCTGCAAGTTGATTGGCTACACATTTCTCGGGACCAGAACTTGGGCCAAGTTCTAGCATTGTGGACACAGGCCTTTACGCGCGTATATTATTTTTGACATTTGACAGACCGTTTGCACGGGTCAGCTCCGATAAAGATGCTCGTGACGCGACTATTACACGCCGAAGCCGTAAATAACCCCTGACCGTTTTGCACCTTCGCACGCCATTTTCGCAATCGCCGCGAGCGGCGTAAACAAAAGGACGATAATCACCGAAATATTTACATACGCGCTGCGTCGTATTAACAACGTCGTGTCGCGCGACTCCATATTCACGAAGGTTTTTTTTTTCGCGAACTGCCGTGTACCTGCATAAAACGTTTCGGTTTAGCGATATATTATGGACCGCGCGATTACGCAGATATCGGCGCGATAATACGAACAGCAACCTGCTCTCCCTCTAACCCGCGCGTAAAGGCGCGTAGGCGCAACCATTTGAAATGTAAATAGAGTCCATAACTTCCTGGATATCGACGCGGCAACAAGCGTGAATTATTACGTACCTAAAAAAATAATGTTATAATTTAAACGCAATATCTTCGATCGCGAAGTCAACTAAGTCGCGATTATGATTAATCGTGCTATTACCAATTAAATTGACCGAGTATTTTCCGATCGTTTTTTGCATAATTCAACTCGGTATCGCGAACATCATGGTGGTCTAATATAAGAGCAACGACTGTGTACTCACTTTTCAAATTCGAATTATTGCTAATAATACCAGCAGAATTATGCAGGTGGTATTAAATTATTGAAGTCGCGTTTCAATATAAATTCGATGTATCTGAGAGATTGTGAAAAAAAAACCTATCTGACAAGGTGGCAAATGGGAAATTAAATAGCCGTTATTTTATAGCGGTTTATTAAATAGCTGTTATTTTGTAATAGGTTGATATAATGAAATAAATTAAATACTATACTGTAGAAGAAACATGTTGTTATTAAAACACACTGCAAAAGAAATACACGGATGAATTTGTAAAGTTCAATATTACACAAAAGATCGAACATTATTTACTAGGTGTTTTCAAAATAAATATATGAGCTCTCGTACAACAATCGAGATACTTTGTGAAATGTACATTCTAACATTATTAAATA
>NW_011962934.1:0-3047 GCF_000949405.1 Vollenhovia emeryi
GGAATGTGAGGAATGCGGCCACTTCCGGCCGCGCCTTCCCGGCTACCCCCGTCACACAATTATTTTCAAACCGAATTAACGCGATTATAAAATACATAACGATAAGTTAATACATTTCTATTTAATTTAAAGATCTATTTTTAGTAAGTACAAGCACAGGGATATAAGCGCGCACATATAAATGCGAGCATCGAGATAGAATGAAAAAGTCAAGCGATTCTCGCCCGCTCGCGACTCGTGGCTGGCGGTGTTTAAGAAACAGCAGATTGTATGTCTGTGCTCTTCTACCGAACGTCGAGCGCTGTCAGAACGTCGCGCTCGGTCAAGCAGTCTGACAACACTGCTGTAATATCCGAAATCTGGCATCACTGTCGAGGCTGCCAATGCTTTCTCGTTATGAATTCGAGTCACGCCGGCGATTTATCTCCGATACTGGATTTTGTTCAATTTTTTATTTTATTGTACACTCTTCCTGCTAATACAAGATGCAGTATGTCAATGCGAAATAATTTATAAGATGTAATTATTTAAATTTCGGTTTCAGTAATCTACCGATTCGGAGAAAGGTGATTACAAGGAGTAAACGTAACCAAGCGAGTAAGGCGAGCAGGCTACAATGCTGGAGGTTTTAAGTCCTGCTTTTTTCAACATTTTTGTTTTTTTAACTAGGCAAATGAATTACTACATAATAAGTATATTAAAGTAAAAAATTATTAATCTGTAATCAATAAATTATTCACGTATTTCCTAACAACTTTACGAAAGCACACGATTTACTTATTTTTTTAAATAAAAAGTAATAAATTATTTAATAACTTGTATACAAATTATTTAATTATTTATAAATTATTCAATAATTATTTTTTAGTTTACTAAATCATGTAGTAACTCATTTGTCTAGTGGAAGTAAAAAAAATTTGGAAAGAAAGTGGGACTTTAATTTGAAATCTCCAGCACATTATAGCCTTACTCGTTCGGCTATATTTACTTTTTACAAGCCCGTTTACGAGTCTGATTCGATAGATCACACACACGGAAATTTTTAACAATTTTATCTTATAAATTATTGCTTCTTGGCACGAGTTACTGTATCTTATATTATACATATAAGTGGGAGGAATTTACAACAATATATTAAAAATTAAACAAAATCTAAGTTAAAGGTTGACCGTAAGTCGCCGACGCGATTCAGATCCACGTCGAAAAAGCATTAGTGGTCTCGAGCCTATCAGCTGAATTACAAGGAGAAGCGGGAATTACATTCTCGCTCGGTGCGCTTTATTAGAAACCAACATGCGATGAGGCGATCAAAAAAAGATAAGTAATTAATATTCGGATAATTGACTAACAATAAGTAGGTAATCAACATTTTTATATAATAATTAATTATAAATATATATAATTAATAATTAATTATATATATTTAATAATTAATTATATTGTGGTCAGAAAATTTTTAATTGTATTTACATCAGAATGACAAAAGTTCACGCGCATATGTATAGTCGAATGTACAAATAATTAAGTACATACATAATCCATATAATAGAATTGATGTATTCATATTCAAATTTCTGTGTTGAGGTGCCACTAATTGTTTCAAAAAAATTTATTTTTTAAAACTGTTTTAAGAATATGTTATATTAATGGAATATATTCATATATTTTTCATTAACAGTATATGTATATTTGGTGTACAGCGTACATTAGAATAGAGATACATAATGTATGTATACAAATTTTATTGCAAATTGATTTTATTGTAAATTCTTAACATCCATAAATTGTGGATATAGCACGCCAAATACGCCAAAAAGAGATTTATCGGCAGTGTCGGAATTATCTAAATTTTCTTTTATCAAAAAAAAATTAAGTGGATGTAGCACGGACACGAACCAAAATGTGATTTATCGACAATGTCGAAACGTAGATGTAGCACGGATACGCACCAAAAAGTTATATTTATCGACTGTGTCGATAAGTGGATGTGACTCCGTAGTTCTTACATCCACAACTGGTGGCGAAAATCGGTCCCAAGTAAACCCTACGGCATGGCCGCTCTCAGGTCTCTCTCTGTTTGAGTAAAATATCGTGTCACCGTTTAATAAATGTAAAATGCTTACAGTTGAGCAGTCTATGATATAACGGGAATGAGAAGTCTTTAATCACTTGCACGGGTCGATATTATTTATCGATAGCCGGCCTCGTGAATGTAGATGCCCGTGAGCCGTGTCCACGCGGCGCCGGCGTGCGATGCGTGGTAAGCTTGAGCTGCCGTTGATGCTGTATCTTTAGTCCTGGATGATTCGCACTGCTGAGTGTTCACTTTTGTCCGCACTGAGTTAGGTCTCGGATGAGAAAAGTCCACAAGAGCACTCTATAAGTCTTAAGCACTACACGACGCGTGTACTAGGTACGGTTGCCATGAGCCAAAAGCGCCGGTAACGAACGTGAAGAAGCGCCGTCGTCTCGTGTCGCGATCGGGCATGCGCGCGCAGCGCTCCTGCGGCGCTGCACGATCCGACCCGGCTGATGCTGCCATCACGCCGGTGACGAACTGACCGAGATTCAGAAATGAATCTCGAACACAAAGATATTTCTGAATGATTTCAATTTTACATTTCAATATTAATTTCCAAGTCATCTTTCGGAGAGCTTTCTGAAACTTGTTTTGCTGTGTGGGTAAATATCCCAGATAGCACAAAGAATCCAAAAAGAATTCTTTTTGAATTCCCAAATTATGAAATGAATTCTTTATCTGTCCCATTTCTATTCTAAATGTATTCTTAAGAGTTCCAAAAGAACTCACTTTTATGTCACCAATTTGGAGCCCTTTTTCGCATACCAAAAGGACTCTTATTATACTCCATAAGAATTTGCAATGAATCACAAATAATTTTTAGATAGTATTCTAATGGAGCACTATAAGGATTCATTTTTTTGTCTTAATGGATTCATAAACTGCTTTCGTCCAGGTCCAGGCTAGGGATAACGCTCTCGGAAACAACCGAGAAACAACGAACCACGGTCTTACGTAGGCTGCGTTT
>NW_011962935.1:0-3047 GCF_000949405.1 Vollenhovia emeryi
GGAGCGACGCGCGAGATACACCATGGTGGGAAAAAACCAAGGCGCGGCGGGGTGCGCGGCGCGGGCGGCGAGCGCGGCAGCGAGCGCGAGCGACGAGCGACCCGAAACATAAACATAGTATCTCGCGCGTCGCTCCACCTCCCGCTCATCGATCGATTTTTTTAAATGCCTTCCGAGTCCGGCCTACCGTCTCCTGCATCCTCATTCGCCCAAACGTGTAAATTTACTACTCAATAACTAATGTTACTTTGTACCGCAGTACATGATATTTCTCCTTAGTTTAACCCAATCTACCACTATTTTCAAAGTTGCTACTTTTGCATCAGACACCCTGTATAAAAGAAGCTAACCCAGACAGCACGCATGTCTACAGGACGTCTTTAAGACATCTTTTGAAATGTATATGTCTATTCATGTCTAAAAAGGCAGCTTGTAAAACGTCTCAAAGTGAACAAGTAAAAAGAGCACAGGCCAAAAGTTATATCCGAGCGATAAGATATTGCCCCTGATATTTCACTTGTAGGGCACGTGGCATTCCCGTTTAATCTCCGCCCTACGACCGAGAGACACCCTTCGTCTAAATCGATTTCGTACCTGATTGCTTTGTTAGCTCTTTCGTAACGTTCAGAGAGAATTTCTAGAACACAATTCAGTCACGATCCCGTGAACGCTCGAAACTTAAGGTAAAGTACTATTGCCGGATTCTACACGCTTGTATCACGCTCTGAAGGTTTCTACTGTTAGAGGGATCCTTCGCGATGGTTGTGGTTTTCGGTGCACGCAGGGGCTCTTTCATGAATATGCGGTCGACGAGTATCCGTAATAAGGCATTTGCCATTTAGATATCATTGCGTAGTAATTATTTTAGGCAATCTTGGAGATCCTATCCTCTTGCGCTTTAGGTCTCGTTCTAGTCGAGACTTCTTAAAGTAAGCTAGCCGAGTGCGATTAATCAATATTCACACTTCACGATGCTTGGCTCTGAGGAAGAAATACCCCCTTTTGCTGAAAAGTGCTAGCGCTGGAAGATTGAAACTTCCTCAGTAATAATCGGTTAACTTCCTTTCCACCCATCCGTAAAGCTATTAAAGTTCGCAATTTCATGCAGGTGAAAAAGTACCGCGTGTCTCAAATTTCGTCCGCGTATTGCAACTTTTTCTCACACGAGAATGCATTATTACACTGAAAAAAAAATCTGGTAGATTCAACCAGTCGCCTGTTAGAAAATGGACGAATCAGAATTACTTTAGGATTCACCAGAATTCCTTCAGGATTTACCATGAGAGATATTTCATAACCAGAAGTTTGGTAGACTTCACTACAAATCTGGTAAATCCTAAAGGGAATTCTGATTCGTCCATTTTCTACCACATTTTTTTTCAGTGTATGAACGTATGCAGCGGAGATTGTGTAAACTGTTGCGATATTAACCCTTTTATCTCGTGCGTTTTCCTTTCTTCTCTTTGAAGTTTTTACGAGAGGCCAGCGAACACAGTCGCAAAAGGATTGTATACGGCGGTGTAATAATTCAAAACGCGTGTTTTCGCAAAGAATTTGCAGTTGTGTTATGGCGTCGGGGAGAAGCGTAAGTTATTTTAACAATAATGCGTAACTTCGTGACGAGTTTGACACGCCAAATTCGTAAAGCTCCAATTAATGTGTGGTGACATGTTTTCTACTTGCATCGACTTTACATGATTCAACGCGTTTTTAAATATTTTATATCGCCCAACGTAAGCAACAATCGTGTTAAATCGATCTACCGGTGACGCGAGTGCATGGGCGAACTCGTTTTAGGAAATTTGAGCAGCGGAAATCGTAGAGGAGTGCGGGTCAAATACCACTGATTCGCCTCCGATTTACAACGTGGAATGCAAAGAAAGAAAATGGCAGCCTGTAAAATGAGGATAAAAGCTGGCGTGGAAACTAGCGGTGAATGCGTAGTCAGCCAGGGGCAATTCAACCTGGATGGGGGGGAAAAAAAGATTAAAAAAACCGTAACAGTTTCCGTTTGCCCTCGCCGCACACGATTCTACTCTACTCTCGACAACGCATCTCCGGGGTAATTTCCACGGCTGCTGTGGTCGAAAAACTATCCGGCGAAAGAGCATCCCCCCCGAAAGATTTTACCTGTTATTTCGCCCCCTATAATATCGTAACAATATCTTCCTTACAAAGGGCAGTTTAATCTCTTGTCGCATTTCACGTGGCACACGTATGGCACAGTTCCATATTAAAGTTGATATATCTCTGTAATACAATGCGCGTAAAAAGACATGCACTTCCCTCGAGCCACTTGTCTTATGATATTTTTAACCGCGCGGTTTGCTTTTGTTGAAATTAGAAATCCCTCAAACCCAAACGTGTATAACGGGAGCTTTTCATAGAATCTTTCCGATTTAAATCTGGTTATTTCGTTTAATCTTGTGCCGTAGATCACTCAAATCTCCAATGCGATTCTCCGTAAAATAAATAGGGCGCGTCTCATCGACACGTTGCGCGGACAAAGAGATGGACAAATAGATACCCAGAAATTATTCACGTGCCATATCTAATCGAGACCGGTGTGCACTTTCCGCTATTCGCGCACTTCCACTAATAGCGCGACTTCGGCAATTAAAAAAAATGCGATAAGAACTCCATTTTATTTTTGATCTGCTGGGAAATGATATGCCAACTTCACAGGCATCATCAGAAATGCGAAATGCCTGTGAAGTTGGCGTATCATTTCCCAGCAGATCAAAAATAAAGTGGAGTTCTTATCGCATGCAGTCGAGTTCTGTAGTTCTTGATACTTTTTAATAATAGTTCTGTTGATTTTATACGAGAAACAGCCGATAGAAAAAAAATATGTATTTATCATAACAATAAGACGCTGACGGATTTTCGATAGTTCTACGAGTTCTAAACTATTTCTCGTGTAGTTCTGAACACATTTATTCATTTTCCAAAAAATTTTAGGCAGTGGCAAGTCTCTGTTACTTTTTAATAAATCATAATCCCCGAAGAACACCTTTCTAAGCAGATAAGTGTGCTCTGCTGATCGC
>NW_011962936.1:0-3048 GCF_000949405.1 Vollenhovia emeryi
CTCTCTCTCTCTCTCTCTCTCTCTCTCTCTCTCTCTCTTTCTCTCACGCGCTTGTGCGCACGTATAACTGTATTATAGAATCTTTAGTTAAGTTCAGTTTTATATTATATTGGATGTTTGATATTTACACGATAGCATGTACATACTTATATCAAACCTTATACATGTATCACATATGAAGAAGTGGCATAACAAAAGTTTTCGTTTTCTCTTCGTCATCATTTTCATGAATTGTAGTTTTTAAAAAGACCATTTTACAAGTAACAGACTGAAGTAAACATGTAGTTTTGATTCTAGTTTCCACTACTTCCCACATATCAAGTTTACTTGAATTGCAAGGATACGTGAACATTGGTTTCATAATTTTTAATTTATATCCAATCAATATAATATTTCGATTTTGCGGTCTGTGATACATTTTCTTGATTTTTATTATTTTTTTATTTGTAGGAGATACCACATTATTTGGTTTTTTACATGTCAATATAGCTCCTTTATATTTGATCTTTTTGACAGTTTGTTTAAATCGAGAAAGGCTTGTTTTCAATACTATGACTGTTCGTGGTAACGTTACTTTTTTTGACACTGCATTAAGCAATTCATGCTGCCGTCGGCAGAATTGTGCAAGTGGTCGGTTCCCACTTCGAAGCATTCTCTTTATTTTGCCTAATAGACTTTCAAACGGGAAAGCTGTATAATTACTTAAGGAACTGTAAGGGTATAGCTAGCTTCTGGTTCTGATATTTCAAAAGCCTTGATCTCACTTCCGAGATTCTATCACTTTAGATCCCAGTTCAGAGATCCTGCAAGACTTTGATTGGCCTTTCCCCGGAGGGATAGTCTGTAATGTTTTATTCACAGTAGGATGCCGAAATAAATGTACTACCGTTAACACTATATGAGTATCTGTATTTGACTATGAAAACCACTGTTACACTCTAGCTAACTGAGCGACTCCCGAGGGCACGTCCGGCGTGTTCCTCGTCTCAAAGGAGAGTCCCCGCTCGTCCGGAACTTCGGCTCCTTCCGATCTTTATCGAAGGATCTAGAAAGCTCTAGACGAAAAGCGGAGCTACGCGTTTCCGGGTCGCCGACCCGTTACAATATAATATCTAGGCGATCCAAGAGGTGTCGCCACTTGTATCGCCTATGTGGCGACTTGCAGTTGCCATCTATACCACGACACAGTCTATGGTCGTTGGTGGCGCTGTCCAAGCGGGACAGAATAAGTTAAGCCTATCACACAATAGGAAAGCACAGGCAATAGGAATAGGGAATAGGAATAGGGAATAGAAATCTATGTAATGCCAAGACACAATGATTCGTTGGCAATAGGCGTGCTGTCCAATCATCTGCTTTTCTGCTTGTGCGCATGTGCTTGACGAACACAACCTATAATAATATACCGGCGAAAAACCGGAGAGGACAATGAGTTTGTTGCGAGCCGTTATAGAGAACAGTAGCAAAATTATTAGTGTTTCAAGAGAGAAAAGGCAAGTGACTGCCTGTGAACTAGAGAGAATATCTGGCGAGGGACTGCCAGTGTTCTAGTAGAACTGTAATATATATTGTATTCTTAAGTTTTGTGTGCTTGGGGCCATTTGTTCATTAAATTATTAAATTGTTTATTTTACGCCCTTTTTTCTATTAAAATCCTATATATCTTACAAAATTTTATTTGTTTAATTATTTAGTTGTTATTATGCATGTTTATTTTTGTTGTATGTATACATAGTAATGTGCATTCACCACATTTCTGCCATAGGAGTTCTTGCAATGGATGAGGATAATTTATTGCAATTTCTTAACTATTTTCAAGTACTTGGGCTAGGATTGTATGCCATATGGAAAAGAAACAAAAGAAAACGTTGGATTAATAGAAGATGGTGGGTGCGACCCATAAACGAAAGACGAGGCCAAAATGGTGATTTCGCAACTCTGTTTGCGGAGTTGAAGGAAGATCCTGATCTCTTCTTCCGATACACACGAATGGATGTCGACACGTTTTACGAGCTTCTAGACATGGTGCGACCGTATCTACAAAAAACAAGTCTAAGAAAACCAATTTGTCCAGAACAGCGGCTTGCGATTACACTCAGGTAAAAGATAGTTACGTTAGGTGCTATTCTGATACGTATATATTATAAAGATAAATAACAATACAATAAAATGCTTCATATAGTTATTTTAATATCAACATATTTATCACAGATATCTGGCGACTGGCGACCAAGTACTTTCAGTAGCTCTCGCGTATAGAATAGGAGAGTCTACTGCTTATAAAATTATAAAAGAGACGTGTGAAGTTATTGCCAATATTTTACTTGGAGTATATATAAAAGTTCCTTCAGAAGACGAATGGAAACATATAAGCAGGAATTTTTAGCAGCATGGAATATGCCAAATTGTATTGGTGCAATAGACGGTAAACATATTACTATACAAGCACCATCAAATTCTAGATCCCTGTATTTTAATTATAAAAAGACATTCAGCATTGTGCTAATGGCTGCTTGTGATAGCAATTACAAATTCACTGTGTTTGATGTGGGTGCATTTGGTAGTGAAAGTGATGGAGGAGTATTGTCTAGATCTGCGTTTGGAAAGGCTCTCAACGAAGGTACTCTTAATATTCCAAAAGGAAAGACACATCTACCTGGTTCTGAAAAGAAAACACCTTTTTATTTTGTTGGCGATGAAGCTTTTCAAATGTCGACAAACATGATGCGACCTTATCCAGGACGGAATCTGAATGAAGAGAAGAAAATTTTCAATTATCGTCTATCACGTGCTAGAAGAACGATTGAAAACACATTCGGTATCCTCGTGTCTAGATGGAGAATATTCCGAAAATCGATATGTGCAAGTCCAGATGTAGCTGAAAAATTAGTTGTAGCCGCAATGTGTTTACATAATTATTTAAAAAGTAAACAAAGTAGAAGGCGATATCTCAAAAATTGCGGACGTGAGAGCGCGAACAATTATTGCGCACATACATACACACACACATACATTTTTAAAATAATTAGAAAAAATGTAAATTAATTT
>NW_011962937.1:0-3048 GCF_000949405.1 Vollenhovia emeryi
TCCCCAGCGGTTAGGTCCATCCGGTTTCCCCCTCCACAAGTGGTCCAGAACCGGCCTAGCTATCCTACTCAATGCCGTGTCCGATACGTTAGCGAAGCGGCGAGTGAAACTACCGGAAGCCTCTTTACCAAAATTCAAGGGTCGCTTCGAGAAGTGGTTATCGTTCAGAAATTCTTTTCTCGCGATGATTGATTCGCGAACAGATCTTTCCGACGTGGACAAACTTCAATATTTAAAATCGTCTTTAACGGATGAAGCGGCCAATAAAATAAAATTGTTACCGATCGACAACTCAAGTTACAATAAAGCATGGGAATTATTAACGCGGGTCTACGAAGTAGTTCGCGTTCTCATCTCTCGTCATCTCTCGTTACTACTGTAGTGTAGGTGCGGAAAAGGACGTGCGATGGTGAACTAGTGTATGCTGTATTCGGTCGAGTATAAACGTCTTTATTCGGACGAGTCTTACAACGATCTGCCGCCGGATCGGTTCACGTTCTCCCGGGGGGGGGGGGGGGAAGAAGTCGCGCGCTCGTGCCGTGCTCTCGCCTCTCGTACGTTGCTCCCGCGCCCTGGCGGATACGCGTGTACGCCCTTATATCACTTTACCGCGCTATCCGAATAATCGTTCTGCTCTCGCGTAACACTCCTCCCTTCGTAAGGGAAAGGTCCGTTACTCTCGATCGCCTCTGGGATCCGGGTATCTCGTAGGCGGCCTCCTGTTTCGTATGGGACGTCCCTCCTGTCGCGCCGGGGCTGGGTCTGGCTCTTCCATTTCTTCTGCTCGTGGTACCTCTTCCGGGTTCGGTTGTAGCCCTGCTTCGGGTTCTCTGTCATTTTGCGGTCCTACCGCTTCGCCTTGAGTCCCTGGGCCTTCTAGTTCTACCTTCACTTGTGGCTCCTCGAAGTCGTCCCAAAATTCTCCCGATCGGAGGATTTGGTACCGGCGTACCGTTCCCAAACTCGGTCATCGTCCAGTTTCACTTTATAGTGCAGCTTGCCCAGACGTTGCGTGATTCTGCCGTGTTTCCATTTGCCGTCTCTACCATAATTTCGACATTGTACGCTCTCCCTCACCGTAAACTCTCGAATCTTCTTGTTCGCGTTTACACTTGTGGGCGCTTTCTTTATTTGGTACGCACGCCGTATAACAAGTGTGTATTCGCCTATTGAACATTTTCTCGAATGGTGTGACTCGCGTGACGCAATGTGGCGTGATTCTGTATTGTATCAAAAATTCGTGTAAAGCACTTTCTAAATTTAGATTATTGTTTCTAGGGTCTGTTAACATTTTTCGTAATGAATTTTTCATAGTTTGTATGAATCTTTCAGCCTGCCCGTTTGTAGATGGGTGGTACGGGGCTATGAATTTTGGGGTAATTCCGTTAATTTTGAGGAATTGCTGAAATTCTGTAGAACGAAAATTGCTACCATTATCCATTATTAGGGTCTGTGGCACACCAAATTCCGAGAAAATCTCCTTACATTTGTGGATCGTAGTTTTCGCCGTAATGTTTTTCACGATACGCACGAAAGGCCATTTTGAAAACGCGTCTACTAACACCAAAAAGTAAGAATTCATGAATGGACCCGCGTAGTCGACATGTACTCTCTCGAACGGTGCCTCCGCGGCCTCCCATTCGTGAGTTTCAACCCTTGGTGGGTTGTTACGCATTGATTTACAGATATTAGTTTCTTGCTACCATCTCGATAGCTTTATCGATGCCTGACCAGTACATGGTTCTCGCTAAACCTTTCATTTTTGCTACGCCAAAATGGCTCTTATGTAGCTCCCGCAGAAAACGCTTCTGTAATAGTTTCGGAATAACGACTTTCCCGTTACATAGAAGTACTCCCTGTTGTACGAGTATGCTAAACGCGGCTTGGTTGATATTGAAACGTAATTTCGCAGGTACCTCTTTCTTTTTCTGCAACTCGGTTATCATTTTTTTTAACTGTACGTCTTTCGTAGTTTCTCGCGCTATTTGTTCGATCGACACGGGCATACTTTGCAAAACTTCGACTTCGTAGACATCGACTACATCGCATTCCGCGGCGGTTGTTATTGATACGGGTAACCGCGATAGACAATCCGCATTACCGTGTTGCTTCGTGTTCTTGTATTTAATGTTAAATATGTACCCCTGTAAGAATACTGCGTAGTGCTGCATTCGCAGTGCTGTATACGCGGGTAACGCCTTTGACGGTGAGAAAATTTGTACTAGCGGTCGGTGGTCCGTGTAAAGCGTAAATGTATTACCGTATAGATAATGGTGGAATTTCTTGATTCCGAAAATGATCGCGTATGCCTCTTTGTCAATCTGTGCGTATTTTCGTTGCGTGTTTGTCAATGTCTGCGATGCGAATTGTATGTAGTACGCGCTCTGTGCCGTCCGGGTAGCGATGGGATAGCACGGCCCCGACGCCATACGGACTTGCATCCGTCGCGAGGATCAGCGGCAGCTTCTGATCGAAGTGTACATACAAGTACCGTCTCGCTTTTGAATCCTTCCTTGGCAGATTGGAACGCTCGTTCGCAACCTTGCGTCCACTTGTAAGGGACCCCCTTCTGTAGTAGTGTATGTAACGTAAAAAACTTACCTTTTTAAAAAAAGGTAAAAAAAGCACCAAGTCTAAGCTCCAATTCAACCGAATATATTTTGTTACTCTATCTTGTTTGCAAAAGTATAATCTCTACAAAAATATCTTTACTGCAAAAGTATCTTCTTTACAAAAATAGTGTCTCCACAAAAATCTTCTGTACAAAAATATCGTCTCTACAAAAATATCTTCTCTACAAAACTATCTTCTTTACAAAAGTAATGATATCAACAAATTGCGCCAAATAAAACAGCGGATATTTATACAAACTAATTGCTTTAGCATTAGTTTTTGATTAAAAAATGTTATATTTCTTAAAAAATCAAACTAAAGATTTTATTAGAAAAAATAATCGAGTTAATAATAAAACACCGATGAAAAGAATAGCAACTGTTTAGAAATTTAGAAACTCTGTATCTGTTCAGGCGAATTAAGGCGTGTGTCTAT
>NW_011962938.1:0-3048 GCF_000949405.1 Vollenhovia emeryi
AAGACACTTGCAACTGATTCGTTAAAAAGATACAAGATTTAGACTCCATCATTTTTCTCGAAAACTATTACTCAAAGACACTTATACATTCTTTGAATTGTATGTCTGGTGTCAGAAACTTTCCACGTGAGGCCATCCTAAACGTACATGATATCGTGAACTACATAGCATTTGCGAAACTTCTTTTCTTTATAACTTTTTAATAAACAACGAGCGCCGGCTAAATCCTTCTGAGCGTTACTCAGGAGGGTAACCTTGACAACATATGTCAAGCCCAAGGTTATTGGAGGTGGGTGTGTTAATCTAAATAATTACCCCACACTTCACTCTATGTTGCTTATTTTTCCATTTCTGTGAGTTAAAATTTTTTATTTTTGCTACGTCAACGATAGCCTTTTCCTTATGCCTTCGACATTTCGCATTAAATTTCATGTACGCGAACATGATGCAGGAGACACAAAATCACACGCGAAATGGAACACTCGCAATCGTCAGTCGCGACTCTTATTACGTACGTCCGACGTATGTGAAAGATCATGAGATATTAAATCGAGACAATGCGGGAACCGGTCGGCGTTAACAGCTCATCGGCTGCTGGTTTGACCTCGCAATCAGCTGAGTCGTGTTCGACAAACAAAAGGCCAAAACAGCTGATCGCCCGGTCGACCGGCTAATGGCTTGTCAAATGTGAAGCCGATTGACGCCCGCTATCCGGGGTATACTCCTGATCTTCGCACCCTCCGCGCGTGCACTCGATCTCAGATTAGTGACGTAGTGGAGCAATTCTGACGTCAGATTTGTAATCAGCGACTCAAAATACATAAGAAGAGCCTAGTCAAATTCCCGGCACAGGGTACTTTTATTTTTTTTGTAGGCCTGTGTTACTTTCCAAGTGACAGTGTGCGTACTACTGTGCACTCTCGCACGTCACCAACGACCAACCAAATATCGCCGCGAAAAGGATCCTTTTCTGCCTGCCAAATGGCAAGCGGCAATTGGCCCGAGCCCTCGGATAACGGGACTTGCGACTTATTAAATAAGCGCCCCGTGCACCTCGCGGGGCTGATCGCTTTTAGCTTTTCGCAAAGTACCGCTTCCGCTTAACCGCAATTATAGAACAGTAAAACCGCCTTATATCGACTCGTGCATTTCTTTCGGACTCTCGCTCGGCCCTCGGACTTTGGCTATTCACTTGGTTTTTTACTTAATTGTGTACTCTGTGTATTGTGAGACAGTAATAAGTGTCGTGTGTGCTTAATTACCGTACTCCACGCTCGCTATCCTTCAGCGGTCACGCGCTTAACAAAAACTTCTAGCGCTCTCGAACATAGTAAGTGACCAATATTCAGAAAAAACATCTATATTTATATAAACTATTTTCATTCTCCTTAGGATAACTACTATTTAATGCAGGCATGTCAAACTCATTTTGCATCACGGGCCACATAAGTTATTTTGCATTAGGCTGAGTGCCGCATGTTTTCAATAATTACAAAATAAATAAAATACGATTTTTAAAGAATTATTATATTTAATATATACAATGTAATATACGCTTTGGTTTGAGGTGCTACAGGGAATAAAAAATTATTAACAATGTTATGAACAAAAACTTTTTGTTTTTTCTAAAAAATTATCTCGAAAATTAAGCAAAATAGGGTAACAAACTATACAAATGTGGTTATTTCTTCGCCAGTTTGTTAATCAATAAATTAATACCGCTGTTTTGACGTATCTGGCTTTTTATTCAAGTTGTTACATTAACGATGTTTCGATCGTGAATTACGATCCTCTTCAGGTTTTTAAGAGAGACGAACAAGAGCCAAAACTGTTGAATCTATGAACTCTTCTGACTTATCTATAGTCAGAAGAGTGAAAACTATTGAGTGGTGTGGATGTCTGATTTCGTGCTTTCGATACAATTCCACAGATGCTCTTAAATTGGAAAAGAAATTTTTTACTTGTACTTCATTTTGACAAACATTGCTATTCATAGATTCAACATTTTGCTGCCACAATTGTCGAGCTAATGTTTGGCTCTTGTTCGTCTCTCTTAAAAATCTGAAGAGGATAGTAATTCACGATCGAAACGTCGTTAATGTAACAACGTGAATAAAAAGCCAGATACGTCAAAACAGCGGTATTAATTTATTAACAAACTATACGTATCTTTTTTGTAAAGTGTAAAATTTTTTACAATAATGTTTCAAACAACGTTTATGTCAGTCGTTTAGCTGGCACGCGCCGTCAAACTCCAAAACTCGGATTTGACCTGTGCACAATATTCGATAACTTCGCGCGTCAATAAAAAAATCAGCGTTCTTCGTACGAACAAATGCAAGTTTTTTTTGTTGCACATTTTATCCTCAACAAAATGCATATATATGATAAGATTCGTCTCAAATGAATACTAAGACCTGAAAACAGCAAAAATTGTAAGACTTATACTCCAAAAAGTAAAATTTTTTAATTTACATAGCTACAAAATGAACAAAAAAGATCTACAAAATCAGTTGCACTATAAGAAAGATTCTTTGAATTTCTCAGATAATGTGATTTTTGAGGGATTTTTATATCTATTTTAAATGACTGGAAAAATCACCGGTACAACATAAAAAAAATGAAATTAAGGGTTTTCGGGATCCGAGTTTCGGAGGTTGACGGCGCGTGTAAGCTAAACGACTGACATAAATGTTGTTTGGATCATTATTGTAGATAATTTAACACTTTACAAAAAAAGGTACGTATAATTTGTTACCCTATTTTGCATAGTTTTCGAGATATTTGAAAAAAACAAAAAGTCGCGATTTTTGTTTATAATATTGTTAATAACTTTTTATTCCCTGTTAATTTTGCGAAGTAAAATTAATCGCATTTTTATAGCACCCCAAACCAAAGCGATTCATGGTGATTGCAACTTGGTGATTGGGAAGACTAATTAGAGGGTTAACCCTCTAAATTAGTCTAATTATGACTGGCCTAATACATTTATTAGTAATCTGCATACAGTAACTTACACATAATAATAAACATGAGACTGTTAAGTCT
>NW_011962939.1:0-3049 GCF_000949405.1 Vollenhovia emeryi
AAGCTCTACGACATCCTGGTAAGCTTCGACGTGGTTTCCCTGTTCACCAACGTCCCAGTCCAAGACACTCTGGACATCATCAGGACATCCAAAGAGATTCCATCCACCCTGTTCCCATTAATAGAACACTGCCTCAACTCCACCTATTTCCAGTTCGAAGAAGAATTCTACGAACAAACCACGGGAGCAGCAATGGGATCCCCGATATCACCCATCATCGCAAACGTCTTTATGGAACACTTCGAGAATGAAATCCTAAAGAAGGCCCCACTAAAACCGTCCACATGGTTCCGGTACGTGGACGACACCTTCGTCATCTGGAACCACGGAAGGGAAACTCTACCTCAATTCCTCACTTTCATCAACTCCCAACATCCCAACATCCAATTCACAACGGAGACCGAACAGAATTCCCAAATCCCCTTCCTGGATGTCCTGGTCCGTAGGAACGAAGACGGCACCCTAAGCCACAACGTCTACCGCAAACCAACGCACACGGACCGATTCCTCCACGCAAACTCCCACCATCACCCCGCCCAAAAGAATTCGGTAATCAGCTCTCTAGTCCACAGAGCACTCTCCATTTCGGAACCAGCCGCCCTGAACGGAGAGCTAAACCACCTTCACCGAACCCTGACCAGGAACGGATACAGCAGCAGAAACATCAACCGTACCATCAATAAGCTGACCAACAAGGAATCCGGCCAGAATAACACCACGACACCAGAGACAGAGAAAGAGAAGATTAAGGCAGTAGTACTCCCATACGTCAGAGGCACCACGGACCGCATCAGCAGAATCGTGAGCAAACACAACATCAAAGCAATTTTCAAACCTTGCAACAAGCTCTCACAAATGCTCTCCAATCCCAAGGACCGGAGACCCCCTTTGACAGCCCCAGGGGTTTACAAGATCCCATGCTCCTGCGGCAGTGTACATAGGAGAAACCGGGAAGAAGATTAGTACACGAATCAAAGAACACCAGCGATGTACCAAATACGGCCACTTCTCACAATCAGCTCTAGCCGAACACAAGATCGAGACCGGACACGCCATCCAGTTCGACAAAGCCACCATGCGGGCCCCGTCCCAAAGCTATTTCGCACGGAAACACCGCGAAGGCATAGAAATCTTGAAACACCCTGACAATCTGAATCGCGACAAAGGCTATCAGGTGAGCCCGATATGGCACACCGCCCTCCCGGTTTTTTAAAAAACTGTCAGCCGGCATAGGCTGACCCCCTCCCTCTCACCACCCCCTCCCCCTGACTACCCCTCCCTTCCCCCCCAAGAACGAGTATAAAATGACTAGCGCAACGCGAGGGAGCTCAGTATCAGAGTCTCCCAGCCCTGATGAAGCAGACTGCAACGCCTTCGAAACGTCGGCACCACACGGCAAACGGACGCGGCAACCATCCCGAAGCCATGAAGACTAAAGAAGACAACAGCCGCGAAAGCCTGAAAGCCAATTAAAAAGAATATCTGAATACACTTTAAACCGTTTTAATGAAGCAATTGAGAAAGGTTTTACAATACACGATATTGACCTCGCTCGATGGGCTTCTCGAGCCCAAGAGGAGGAAAATGCTTCAGGATTTAAAGCATCAGAATCCTGGATTAAAAGATTTAAAAGTACACACAATATCGTGTCTCGAAAAATAACAAAATTTGTAACGAAAAAATCATTGCTATCAAAAACAGATTTGGAAAATAAGTGTGATACATTTATTGCGAACGTAAAATATTATATTGATCAATATGGCACGCAAAACATTTATAACTCGGATCAGAGTGGATTTCAATTAGAATTTCATTCCGGTCCTACCTTAGCACATAAAGGTGTAAAAAAGGTAGAATCTGTAGTACAGTCTATATCAGCAACCACACACAGTTATACCATACAGCCGACTATTTCAGCTGATGGTCGATTGTTGTCGCCTCTTTTTATTACATTGAAAGAAATTACAGGAACCTTTCGTCCGAGAGTGCAGGAAACATTATTTAAAGCGCCTAATATTTTTGTTACAGCTTCAAAATCAGGCAAATTAACATCAAATCATGTAAAAACTTGGCTGAAAGATGTCTTTTTTCCAAATGTCGGACCACGATCCGTACTCTTATTAGATTCGTGGAGTGGATACTGTCCCAACATAATTTCAGAAACGAGACCAGATTCTGCGATAGATATTATTTTCCTAACTATTCCGGCCGGTACAACGGGAAAAATTCAGCCATTTTAGATGTATACGGCTTCCGATTATGGAAACATTTTATTAAACATTTTTCCGACACCATTATATTGTTAGATCTTGCAATAGATCTTCACGTTAGAAATAATATTCTGAAATTGCAATCATTAACACATAACCAATTTTCGTCACCCAGGTTTCAAAATTTATTTAAATTTGCGTGGTTTAAAAGTGGGTATATACAGAATAAACCGGAAGAATTTCAAACACCAATTGAATTTTGTTTCAAAGATCATTCCAAATTGAAATGCGATATATGTGATGGAATTTCTGTAATTATTTGTTCTTGGTGTAAAAGATCGCTTTGTATCACACATTTCTTCCATGAGCACCATCTATGCAATGAATATGTGCCATAAGTGTAATACAAATTTTGAAATATTAAAATATATTATGTTGTTACTAATATTGTTTTAAATACATATTACATATGCAAATAAAATAAAAATCTGATTTCTTTAATTTACTAATTGCAGCTTTATTTTAATCTACTTTGATCTTGAATCCAATTTATAATCTTTTATTATATTTATTTTTATTTTGTTTATAACCTTCCATATAAATTAATTTTATTTTCTTCTCAGCCAAATTTTCTAACACATATAACAGCTACATTCAGCGCAATACGATCGAATGATTTAAGCGCAAGTTGACGTAGCAAATCTATGTTTTCATTATTGATTCACTTCGCTACAGATTTAAATTGATTGACTTTGATTTGATGTGCAATATTGCGAAAGATATCGGTGATATCTCATCTTTAATGTATTTTTTACTACATAATGCGTCATACGACATAC
>NW_011962940.1:0-3049 GCF_000949405.1 Vollenhovia emeryi
TACACCTAGACACCGAAAACTACGGAGCGCACTGTCTGGACGTCGTCATCGGCGACCTGGGATACGTGGACATCGAGTTGAAGGTATTAATACACCTAGACACCGAAAACTACGGAGCGCACTGTCTGGACGTCGTCATCGGCGACCTGGGATACGTGGACATCGAGATCAAGGTATTAATACACCTAGACACCGAAAACTACGGAGCGCACTGTCTGGACGTCGTCAACGGCGACCTGGGATACGTGGACATCGAGTTCAAGGTATTAATACACCTAGATATATCAATCACGAGACATCACGAGACACGTTATCACGAGACACGTTATTATTAAATAAATCGGCACAATAAGATTAGGTTCACTCTATTTACCGGCGCTCGTATAAGTCGGTAACGTTAGTCACGTCAGCCGAGCTTGCGAGCGCCACGTGCGGCAGAAATATGTAATGGAATTCTGGTGGTTGACGACGACGACGACGACGTGGACCTTTGACTATATAATCATGGACTGCTAGTTGCCTCCACTTTGCCTGGTCTAACACGTAATCAACATCACGAGTGCCGCCATAGGATAAATGGCGGAAAATCTAAACACTAAGTCAGATTTAATGGTAAAACAGGACAGAAGACAGAGATAGAATATAGCTGTTTTATCATGTTTATCAGAGTTCAGAACCAATTATAATATAATTGGTTCTGAACTCTGATAAACATGATAAAACAGCACGACATAAGCTATATTCTATCTCTGTCTTCTGTCCTGTTTTACCATTAAATCTGACTTAGTGTTTCGATTTTCTGCCATTTATCCTATGGTGGCGCTCGTGATGTTGATCACAGCCTGAATGCGGCAACTAGCAGTCCATGATTATATAGTCAAAGACGTGGACGATGTTTCTTAAACGCGAATTCGTAACTGCGAACTCTGCATTGCAAGCAATATCTCCACACACGGGGCACGTAGGAGAAAAGTAAAAACACTTTTATTATACAAATCGTACCCAAGCTATCGATTAAGCGCAGTCTCAAGTTCGTCGGATCAGCCGTTGTTGAGATCCGAAAATCTGAGGGCCCGTCAACTCGTGTACTCGCGTAAACTTACACGGTTGGTGTCGCGCGCGTGGTTAGGCTTGTCGCTTATACTTAGGCCCGGTTGCACCAACGTTATTTCGGCCTTAAGTGAGACTTAAAATTTTAAGTTTGTTGCACCAAAGTGTAAGCGACACTTAATATGGCTTAACTTACACTTATTTTAAGCGATGGTTTCAGTACCGCTTAAGAGATTTTAAGGAACATAAATCGCATTTTATTGGTCGGATTGGTCCTGTGTCACTATCGCGTATTTTACGTGGTCTACAATAGTACGTGAAGTAAGCCGGGAGTAGGGTTCGCGCATTAATTATTGAAGTAGAAAAAATGGATTTAGATTTTGATGTATTGGAAGATGATGAATTAGACGCATTCGATTTAATTGTTTATGGAATACCACGAAATGTTCGTGTACGTGCTAATTATTTTGAAAAATATGACGAATTAAATTTTTTCAGAAGGTTTCGGTTAGAGAAACAGTCTGTTATAAATATATTAGAACAAATTGAAGATCATATAAAGTATATACACATAACAGGTAAATGTTATACTCTTATTAGTTCGAGATGAATAGGTTAGAATTGTTTTTCACGTTCCACGCATTACAAGGTAAAATGTGTAACAGTTTTACAGTCTGTTAACAACAATATGTATTTATGTATTATAATATGTTACTATAATTATAATAAAAAGTAATTTTGCAATCTTTTAGAAATAATTTGGTTACACCAATGCAACAGTTGCTTATTACTTTACGTTTCTACGCAACTAATGGATTTTTTATCACAATGGGTGACTATGGTGGAATGGACAAATCTACAGTTTCAAGAATAGTTGTTAGAGTATCTGAAGCTATAGCTTCCTTGGCACATATTTACATAAAATTACCACAAACACAAGAAGATATTTTACAAGCTCAAAGAGATTTTTTTAAAATTGCTGCATTTCCTAAAGTAATTGGTGCCATTGATTGCACACATGTAAGAATACAATCTCCAGGTATGTTTAGGTATTCAATATATTTTATCAAAATAGAATTTGTTTCTTGAAATATTTTTAAATATTGATTATAACGAACACACACACACACACACACACACACACACACATATAAATATATATATATAATATAATGTAAATAGGTGGTGATGATGCAGAAATATTTAGAAATAGAAAATCATTTTTTTCCTTAAACGTACAAGTTGTGGCAAATGCAAACAGAGAAATAATTGACATTGTAGCTCGATGGCCAGGCTCAGTTCATGACTCAACAATATTTCAGAACAGTAATTTAAGAATGTTATTTGAAACAAATCATTTTCACAACTGTTTATTATTAGGTATGTGGTTTTATTTAGAAAATAATATATTTTAATTAATATTATTATAATAGTTATAACTCTATTTAAGTTTAATTAACTATTTTCTGACACGTAGTAAAACTTTGTTTTAGGCGATAGCGCCTATCCTGCAAAACCTTATTTATTTACGCCATTATTAAATCCTGAAGGCCGTGCTCAACAATTGTATAACGAATCACATATTCGAACACGAACCATAGTCGAACACACATTCGGTATCTGGAAACGTAGATTTCCAATATTAGCATTTGGAAGTCGCTTAAAAATCAGCACAGTAATGACAATAATAATAGCGAGTGCTGTGTTACATAATATAGCACGACGTCGAGGGGAAGATATTCCTCCACCTGTTGATGATGAAAACCTGCATATTTTGGAAAATATCGCAAATAATAATGCAAATCCTCATTTTCAAAATGAAGCAGGTAATGCAGGTCTACTAGCGCGTAATATATTAATCAACGAATACTTTAATAATTTACGTCAATAAGATATAAAGTGTGTTTATTAAATATATAACTATTATTTTGTAAGTATTATTTTTGTACACAAATACATGACAAAATAACCCAGATAACAATGTACTTCCACGGAACTA
>NW_011962941.1:0-3050 GCF_000949405.1 Vollenhovia emeryi
ACCAATTCCACGTTGCGGCAGAAAAGTGAGATGGACTTTGGCCTGGTTGACCACGACGACCACGACGACCACGACGACCACGATGACGATGTTTCTTAATAAAAATTACGTGAAAATTCAGACTTTTGGACTTTGCATTGCAATATCTCTACTCATGGGGCACGTAGGAAAAAAGTAAAAATAGTTTTATTATACAAATCGTACCCAAGCTATCGATTAAGCGTAGTCTCAAGTTCGTGGGATCAGCCATTGTTGAGAAAAAAAATCTGAGGGCCCGTCAAGTCGTGTACTCGCGTAAACTTACACGGTCGGTCTCGCGCGCGTGTACTAGCTTCGCTTACACTTGGCGCGAGACACTACCGTGTCTCGTGATATTCGCGTCATACATTGCGTCAGTCGACAATGTTATTGCCGACAGTGAATCACGCATGCTGAGTGTGGATACAGAATGGTCTTTATCACCTCAGGCATTTAACCGAGTTGAGGAAATGTTCGGCCCGTTCGAGATCGACCTTTTTGCGTCACTTATTAACACGAAAAACGAAATATACGTTTCTTGGTTCCCGGACCCAGGTTCTTGGGCAATTGACGCCTTCACTTTATCTTGGGACCATCTGTATTTTTACGCTTTTCCTCCTTTCATCTTGCTCTCCAGAGTTTTACGCAAGATTTATGACGATAAGGCTACGGGAATCTTAATTATACCTTGGTGGCCCTCTCAACCGTGGTTCCCTTTATTTCATCGTCTTTTAATCTCGGAACCGATAGTTTTTACACCCTCTCAACGTCTTTTATCTTCTCCTTTCAGACCTCATCATCCAGAATGGAGAAACCTTTTCCTGGTTGCAGGGAAGTTATCAGGGAGGCGTTTTTAGCTCAGGCAGTCCCAGCATCGGCCTTAGACGTCATGCTCGCTTCTCTATCTGCAGCTACAATTAAGCAATACTCTCACCCTCTGAGAGCTTGGTGGAATTTTTGCCACAGGTACCAGGTTTCGCCATTCTGTCCAGAGATTGACAGAGTACTCGAATTCTTAATACAAGAAATACGTAGGGTCGGTTCGTACTTAACCTTCAACACCACGAGGTCAGCAATCTCCCTTGTTACGGGAGGAGCAATCGGCAGTCATCCCTTAATTAAGCGATTTGCCAAAGGCATTTCAGTTATAAAACCTCCGAGACCGAAATACGATTTTATTTGGGATCCAGCGCCTGTAATTGCGAGACTAGCGAAGATCTTTCCGTACGAGCCATTAGATCTAAGTGCGATAACTAAGAAGTTAGTTCTTCTCTTAGCGTTAGGTTCGGGTCAGCGTATACAGACCCTTGTGGCGATTAGAGTCTCAAATTTATCGAGAGACGAACAGATTGATCATTAAAATTCCGGATCGAATAAAGACGTCAGGCCCGGGTCGAGCCCAGCCTTTACTTACCTTCGCTCGTTTTCCGGACCGCCCAGAGCTTTGTATTCTAACGATTTTAGACCATTATCTGTATCGTACTAGAGATTTACGTGCACCCGAGTGCGATTCATTGCTTATTTCTTTCGTGAGACCTCATAAGGCGGTCGGAGCTCAGTCAATAAGCCGTTGGATTCGTAAGGAGTTGGAGCTGTCGGGAGTGCAAACCGACCTATTTTCATCTCATAGCACCCGACATGCTTCCACTTCTCTGGCCGCCAGGAGGGGAGTATCATTGAATATTATCAAACGAGCTGCTGGTTGGTCCGGAGAATTGCAGGTCTTTGCGAACTTCTATAATTGCCCGATTTGTAACGCGGACGAATTTTGTAATGCAGTTTTATTGCAGTAGAGGGGAGATGACTACCTATTTTAGTTCCTATCTTTACCATTGTGTTGTTCAGGAAATAAACCCTGGTTTTATCCAGTGATGGTAGACGGGCCGGGTTTATGGCGCATGCGCAGCGAGAGCAGCCGTAAAGCAGTGACGTATACTATGGCGTGATCATCGCAAAACGCGCGGGATCTCGACGAGAAGACTGGGCTAGGTTAGGGTAAGTATAACATTTATTTATATTAGGGCCAGTTTCACAAACGTTGGTTAACTGTTAACCAGAGTTCAGTCAACGCTCTTTCTTTTTCTATCTTGTTCTCTAAGAAGAGACAGAGGATCAGTTAACCTTCGGTTAGCAGTTAACCGACGTTTGTGAAACTGGCCCTTAATGCATAATGGACCTTATTGGTAAAGGAGCTGTAAAGAAACGTAAAATTAGACGATTTCAAAATGTCTGGCTAGATGATGATATTTTTAAAGAATGGTTAGCTCCTCATTCTACAGAAGATAAAGCGATTTGTATTGCATGCGATAAAACGATCAGATGTTGCAAAACAGATTTAATTAAACATTCACAAACGGTCAAACATATAGAAAAAGTAACTTCTTCTAATTATGTGTCTACTGACGTTAAAAATAATTTATCATATAAAGATAAAGTTAAACGCGCAGAAATTAAATTAGCAACTTTTTTCGCAGAGCATAATGTAGCATTTCAAATTGTAGAGCATTTAATTCCTGTATTACGAGATGTTTTCCCAGATTCTGAAATTGCAAAAGATCTTTCACTAGCTCGAAAAAAGTGCGCAACTTTTGTTAAAAATGTAGTTGCGAAACGTGAAACTGAAAAAGTCGTGGAACATTTAAAATCTTCTAAATTTTCAATTTTAGTTGACGAGAGTACCGATATTTCAGATACAAAAGCAATGTGCGTTCTTGTCCGATATGTATCACCTTTCAATAAAAAAATTACAACTCAATTGTTAGAATTATTACCCTCAGATGCGACAGATTGTTCCGCGAACAAAATTTTTGAATTATTTAAAAATAGTTTAAACGAAAAAAATATTCCCATTAAAAATATTGTTGGAATGGCATGCGATAATGCATCAGTTATGATAGGATGCAATAATTCTTTTATGTCTCGTCTTAAAGTGGAAATACCTAAATTAGTAACAATAAACTGTATTTGCCATTCATCCGCGCTTATAGCTAGTAAAGCTTGTGAAAAGTTACCTTCTTCTTGCCAAAATTTGA
>NW_011962942.1:0-3050 GCF_000949405.1 Vollenhovia emeryi
CTTGCTCCGAAAACCGGGGGACTTTTTAAACTTCTTATCGTCCATTTTGAACTTAATCTTTTTAATAAAAAAAACTCGAGACGGCACGTTTGAAATGTAAAACGATTGAATTATAATAACTCGGCGATTAAGAATCCCAGATAGCACAGAGAATGAATGCTTTTTTCAAGTCTCCAATTGTGAAATGCAAATCCGTTCCGAAGACTTTCTGAAGAGTTGGAAAAGTAGTCGCTTTTATGCCACCAATTTCCCGCCCTTTTTCAAATACAAAAGGCGATCCCTTTAATTTCGCAAGAAGCCAAAAGGTGTACACTTCTACGGTTCCCTTTTTGCATCACCGAGAAAAATTCTCACGCATTGATTTGGGCAAATTACGCTGACTCGGGAAGAATTTTAAACGAGTGAATCCATTTTCAGGTCATAACGCTACGTTTCGTTCGACAGTTTCGCTTGTTCTTTTGTCATTTTTATCTCGAGAAATAGTTCTTTCCCATCGAGGCGGCAAACTCTCAGTGCACAGTTTGTGCCTGTGCCATTCGGAATAATTTTGACCAGACCGCAATAAACTGTCTTATCAAGAACATCCTCGTTAATACAAACAGAGAATTATTAACCGTTCGTTGTTCAACTCTCGCGAACGAGATACCGACGCGCGCTTTTACCAATGCGAACTAACTTGGATCTGAATTAAAATCGCTTTCTATCCTTTTCTAATTTCTAAAGGTAGAAAATGAAAGCCGACTACGGTGGAAACTGGCACGAGTCGCGGAGACCGATCGAGCCGAGTCGCGGCTCAGCCAATCGCAGAATCTCGCGCTCTCGCGCCGAATCTCGGCTCGCTGCTTCCCGCCGCGGCCGCGGCCACGGCGCCGGCCGAAGAGGGCGTTAGCGCGCGGCGTGCCGCGCGAGTTTTTCTTCCCCGTCGAGCTACGCGACACCCGCGGGGCGCGCGAGAGTGTCGCTCCTCACCAACGCACGCCGGTCTACCGGCTAACCCGTCAATGCGTCGGTTATCAGCCGGCGCGGCCCGAGTGCAGGCAGTCCGCCGTGGAAGCTGGCTGGGAGCGTTACGCCGCCACGCCAGGGCCCACGCCACCACGCCGCGCCGCGCCGCGCCGCATCGCGCCGCGCCGTGCCACGCAACGCGCCACGACGCGACGACGCGCCGCGCCAAGGACGCGCGCCGACGACAGGCGTCGACGACGCGCCTCTTCGCCTCCTTTTTTCCTCCCCTCTCCCCCCGCCCGCCGTCCGGTTGCCGGCCGGAGTTGACGCGGCCGGTCGACGTCGCCGCGCCGAGTGTGCACGCCGGCGAGTCGCTTCGGAGGAAATTCGGAGCGCGCTCCCCGTCGCCGTGGGCCCCCGGTGCGCCGCGCGAGCGTCTCCGCGGCGTCACGCGCGCGTACGTGGGTAGGAGAGAGAGAGAGCCGGAGGTGCGCGCGAGGGAGAGAGGCGCCGCGCCGGAGAGGAGGAAGGACCCTCCGCTGGAATCCCGGCCCGCGCTGCACGGAAGTCGCGCGGCAACCCACCGACGGCCAGGCGCGACGACCCTCGGCCTCCGCTACCGCTGTCGTTTTCGTCTCGCAAAAGGTAAGCCGCCTTCGCGTATGCGCGCTACGACTCCGGCGCTTACGACTCTCCGCCACCTCGATGTCGCGTAACTGCGATGCGCGTCGCGACAGGACATCGCGAGAGAGAGAGGGAAACGAAGCGAAGGAGAGGCAGGACGGGGTCTTCCGACGCGATTTTACCTTGCTACGCGTCGAGCGGAACTCGCCGAAAGGGAGGCGGATCGAGGTGTCGTGACAGTTTACTTCTTAGAGGACGTTTTTCATAGACGCGACACTGGGCTCGGCTCGAGTTCGCCGTCTTTTTTTCAACGACGCGTCGCTCAACGGAACAATGCCCGTTTCTACCGATGTAGATTAACTGTAATCTGAGTTCACTTCTCTTATCTTTTTCTAATTCGTAAAACTGAAAGAAGATATATCAGGTAAAGTTGAACCGAGATTAAACCGCGTTGGTAGAAACGGGCATAAATCTTGCGCGCAGACGAGTCTTTTATTATAAGAGAGTCTCCTAATACGAGATAGCGAGGTTCCCGGCTGAATTAGTAGGCGTCCGTTGGTTCCACCGTGAATTTATCGCCTCGACGTGAAGTCTGTTTGGTGGAAAATCCATTTAGGTCGTGCGCAACCGTGGCGAAAAAGATTTGTGAAATTGGAACCCGTTATCTCATATTAGAAGCTCATCTCATAAATAAGGGATTGTTCTCTACGTTTGTATTTATTTGTCGCTCGCGCGCAGCCGACAATTCAGAAGAACGCGCTCGCTGTAAAGCTTACTTCTACAGTGGACGCAAAACGCAAGGGATCGACCAATTACGGCCAGATACGAGAAGAAAGATCGACCGTCATTGGCCGATTTTTTTTGCGTTTTGCGTCGATTGTAGAATAAGCTTCGCGCGACGACAATGAGACTTTAAGACGTAAGATTTAAGAAACTAATCAATCATAGTCGAATGCGAGGAGAATACTCGACTTGGTGAGTTTCTTAAATCTTGCGTCATGAAATCTCATTGTAGACTCCGCGTAAAGCCTATTATACAATGGACGCAAAACGCAAGACGCTAAGCCGCAACGCAAGAAATGCCAATGGCAGTCGGTCATTCTTCTCATATTTGACCGTGATTGGTCGGTCTCTTGCGGCTTAGCGTTTTGCGTCCATTGTAGAATAAGGTTCAGAGCACAAAGCATTAACGTAATGGCTTACGACAAAGACGCAAGCGTAAACGTAGATAGCGCACAAGCTTCGACGTATGTCGTACTTACCTCCAATTACATACGACGTTACTTTTACGCCAAAGCTTGTGTGCTATCTACGTTTACGCTCGCGTCTTTGTCAGAAGCGTAAACGTAGATTAGCATACAAGCTTTGGTGTATGTCGTACTTACCTCCACTTACATACGACGTTACATTTACGCCAAAGCTTGTGCGCTATCTACGTTTACGCTTAAGACAAAGGCGCAAGCGTAAACGTAGATTAGCGT
>NW_011962943.1:0-3050 GCF_000949405.1 Vollenhovia emeryi
TTCCTAGATGTAACTAAGTGCATTTTTTATCGTATGAAATCTACTGTAGCTATTTTATGAAACATGATTATACTCACAAGCATCACATTCAAAGAATGGTAAAGCTTTCTATTTATACATATAAATGCTCTCTCATCGTTTCCGGTGGCCATATCGCTATATGGACCCCATCGACGGCACCTATTACTCCAGGAAATTGGCAATTGTTCCAAAATCTTAATGAAAAATACATTATAACAATTAATTATATACGATATTTAAAAAGTTTCTATATTCACTAGAGTTACTACTGATATAGGTAAATATTAAAGAATGATCAAAATATGTATTAATAGTGTCATGAGTGCGATGCACCGCACATCAGACGACGACCTCGCACGCGGCAAGGTGTCAGATAACCCCTGCCGCATGCGACGAAAACGAATACCCGGTACAAAGTACGAAATCATCGAAGCCGCGCATACAGTTACTAAGGGAAAAACCGCTTACTAACCAATAAACGGCCTAACAACAGGGCCAAGCGCGGTTGGTATAAAATGGAATGGAAAGGAAGGAAGGCGGGCCATTGCTAAGTAAGACACACGAGTGTACGTATCTGTATCAAAGTTTTTTAATAAAATATATTGTCTAAAATAATGGCTTATGGCCTTTCATAAACCGCGAGTTGTATCAACGGCAACGATCCCAAAAGACTCCGTGCCCCGACCAAGCCGGCGGCACAACAATTTGGTGGCAGCGGTGGGATCGCCACTGACTTCACTCGCGAGCGAGTGACGGACCAAGGCCTGAAACCGAGAGAATCGAAGGAACCATTACTCAGTGATTGCAAGGAACCAAGGAGAACCCCGAAGCAACATTGAGATAAGTGGACAAAGACACCCGGTAGCAGCGGAGGACGAGAGACGGCACAACGATCTTCACGACAACTGCCCGACCTGCCCCGCCAGCAGACGCTAGCAGCGCAACCGGAGACGGCACCGACTCACCGCGCGGAGACCAGCTCAACGACACTGACCTACCGCACGACGAGCAGCCAAGCAGCCAGGACAGCGGACAACAACATGCAGCGGTTCAACGTAGCGTGAGTCCGCACTCAATTACACTTAAGCGCGAACATGACCTGCGAGTCATGTCCCAATTCGTGTAATAACCAGCGCATTATCCGCGAATGTCCCAGGACGGACAACCTCGTTTAACATTGACCCCCGATAACTCGTCGTTATCGTTAAATATACGTACACCCAACGCCGAAGAAACTTCCGCGATACAATACGCCGCGGACGCCTTAAGACACATACGTAATATTTCGCGCCGCGTGCTTAACCTTACCCGCTCGAGTAGCGATAGCGAGGCGAGCCCTCCAACCAATGTTACAATCCACCGAGAATTTCCGTTCGACCCCAGCGATTTCAGCTTACTCGCGAATAACACCTCCGACCCCGCGAATAGCGTAGGTACTAGTAGACCCCGACACCCTCGACATACGAACACAATTTTCGATACCCCGACGTCACGACACCGACTTGACTTCAATCACGTCCGACGTACCTTATCGAACGCCATGGCACACCCAATTGCCAGCACATCCAGAGATCCATTGCCAACCGCCACGTCGCAACCAATCGCTAGTACGTCCAATAACATCTTGGCGGACCCGCCTAACGCCGATGTTGACGCAGAAATTCAACGACTACATCAATCGCTAGAAAACGCGAACGTGAGCCCGCTAAATAGCAGAAGGGTCACCTTCAACGAGTCCCCTAGGGAGCGGGCCATGATGCATGAACTACTACAAGAAATTCGCGAACTACGCATTAAAGTGAACGGACTAGAACGGGAAGAGCCCCCGCGGTCGGGAGAGCAACGGAGAGACTCTCAAAGTTTCCACGAACACGCGCTAGACTTGACCTACGGTAGATCAACGAGTGATATCCGGAACCAACGCGGATCGGCAGTCAGTTTCCTGTCATTAAAGGAAGCACGGAGTATGATACCAGAGATAGACGGTAATTCGGCAAACCGCGTTCGAGAATTCTTAAACGCGAGCTCGTACGCGATGAAAAACATCCACCCGGCCGACGAACACACATTACTAGAGGTAATATTGTGCACCAAGTTCGAAGGAAAGGCAATGATAGATTTCCACACGCGAACGATAGAAAATTACGAACAATTGAAGCGTGAATTGGAACGCGAATATTTGTGTAAACGAAGTACAGCCCATTTACAATTGGAATTTAACTCGCTAAAACAAAAACACACAGAAAACGCGCAAGCTTTCGGTAGACGCGTAGAAGTCTTAGCCATGGAGCTATATGAGGCCATGGAAGACGGGAAAGCCCACACGGTAGACCAACAGCGAGCCATCCTAGAGAGCATAAAAGAGCAAGCACTCTGTAACTTTCAAACAGGCCTGCCCGAAGAAATCAGAGTGTTAGTGCGATCACAGCATTACAGCACATTGCAGGAAGCAATTGCCGGCGCTAGCGCCGAGGAAAAGGTTAAAGGCCCAAGCGCCCGGCAGAGCTCGTACCGACGCCCCGGCGAGAACAGTACCGCAAAATACCCCGCCGATCCTGGAATCACATGCCAGAAGTGCGGAAAAAGAGGGCACTACGGACGTGACTGCCGAAGCAGCCGATACGCTAATAGATTCTCCTTGCCGAAACCGGAAGGACGCCCACGAATTAACACGGTAGAAAAGTATTGCAACCACTGCAAAAAGGCAGGGCATGCACGCAACGAATGCTGGTCACTGCACGGACGGCCCGAGCGACGAAACTCGACACGCCGCGATAGCGATAACGGAACCAGACATACACGCGCCCATGGTACGGACAAACGAGACGCAAATATCAAGGCGATAAAAAATATAGAATCACATAGTAGCGACGAGGAAGACCAGACCAAAAAGGTTAAGAAGAACGCCGCCGCCTATCGTGTAACTCACGTCAAGGCACACCGTAAGGCCGATGCTGGCCTGGATTTAATCTCTCTGCCCGCTCAAGAAGCCAAGAAAGGGAAGATAGAATTTCTTTTCGAAGGAGCTA
>NW_011962944.1:0-3051 GCF_000949405.1 Vollenhovia emeryi
ACTAAGCATAAATTGTAAAGAAATATTGTAAGGAACAAGGAAAAGGGAGAGGGCAAACCCATGAGCGGAAAACTTCATCCCTCAGTTTTCCTTCTTCCAAAGGGGGAGGGATGTTGTGCCCCGATTGCCGAAAGAGGTAACGAGGGCACTCGAGCAGTATTACTGCAATTAGAATAACACTAGCGTAAGCATATTGCGCGATCGAGCCACAAAAGCCCGACCGCGCAACCCAATTAAATTCGGAGAAGAAGTCAGCAAGTTCTCGACCCGATTACGCATAGCCTCGATCGAGTACCGAGAAACCTCGATCGAGCACCGAGAACGCTGACGCCTCGATCATCGGGTTTAAAACCAGAGGAAAGCCCGAGATCGGGGCACTTGTCAATCACGCGTCATTCGATACTATACGTTTACGCGATAAGCATTTGTCCGTCAGGCCTTCGGCCTGCCGTAAACCATCAGTGTAACACTCAGTTGAATAAAGCTACATAGTGATAGTTAAACGGCGCCTTTTTGGAGTGACCTCCGACCAGCCACATCCCATCAAAGAACCCTTCGGTTCTCGTCAGAGAACACCTCCGGAGCGAGCAAGAAGGAACATACACCGCGCACGGAGCGGCGCGGCAACAAAAGTCATCAAATTTTTGCGGATCGATGTACCCGGTATGGTTGGTGATTACCTCCAAAATCACGGCGAGTCTGTCTACAAGCCTTTTATCAACTTGTAAAATTTCGGAAGTTGTCGATGTATCGTTAAAAAACCTTCTTGACGTATTTCCTGAATTCGTGTTCCCAGTCCCTTGTCTGACCTTATCCACTCGAATCCCAAGTCTCTTCAGGAAATTGTTTTGGATATTTGTTTTGGTTTCCTCTCTAATTTCACGTGTAGCCTTATTCGTTCTCCATTTTTTAAATTCCAGATTATAGCTTATATGGAGAAGGTACTCCATAAAACGAATTCTGGCATGCAGTGTGGACATTCCAAGATGAAGCGCTTCAACATTGCATTGTTTGTCGGTCAGTTTTGACATAGAATTCATTTCAGTGGGTTTCGCTCCACAAATTATACAATTACTTGATGATGAGGTATCCGTCACTACCTGAGCCACTTTACCGTCTATCATTGTAAAGTATAGTATATGGTGAATTTTCAACAATTGTCCATTTATGTTGATTTCAGTTGCACGCAGATTGTCAATTTCGATTTCAACGCGACGTTTCTCTTCTCGAATTACGTCAGGAGTTTCATTCTTGAACGAGAACTGTAGGGAGCGGCAGTAATTAGTTGAAGAAGGTCGGGGATTCTTCCACATTTCAACTAGAAGATTATCCTTTAGTGTAATTTTCAGAGGTACTATGGACGTCATGAATAAATGAGAGTCCGAAATGTTATCTTCATTTGGGGTAAAAAACTTCTGCATATATTCTCTTTGTCCGGATGCTCCGTCACATCCCCACTTTGTGTGAAGTGATAGGTTGACTTCTCCAGATTCTTGAATTTTTGAATCACTTTGTACAATCCTTCTAGCGGTATGGTCCAATAAGTCTTGAAGAGGCACTTGCACTGATGTTTCCGTAACGCTGACCTTTTCTGGATAACATTTGGTTTTGGCATCCAGAACTTTATGATAACTCGGGAAAATATTGTGGCCGAGCTCCTTACAAGCCTTGCGAATCACTTCATATTGGAACTTTGATAATTTTGTTTGAGTGATCAAAGCTAATGCTGAATCTGGATCGAAAGACTGCGACTCTCCATTGCCAGGTTTTGATGACGCACGATCAATCAGAGCTTGAGGATGGGAGTCCTTAAGTTTTTTAATCTTAAGTCGTTAAGTCCGAGGAGCACAATCTTCAAATTCCTTGCTTGGCCTGCCACCCTCGATGCCACTATCATTAAATGTAGAGCTCAGATCCACCGAACTACAGTTGGAAAAGTGTACTTCAAATATCCTCTCCAGCCAATCGCTATATTTTTGAAGAAAGGCGGCTTTAGTCCTGGTAACAGATTTCCATCGCTTATTGAAATTACCGGTGAATCTAAAAAAGAGAAAAACGATTACTATCTGTAATACTTGTAAAATTTTTTTGATTTATTACGCAATCCTAAGAAATAATGCAAGAAAAAAATGTTTAACAAAAAAATTTTGTGAATCCGTATATCAAAAATAAGAAAAAAATTTAAGATTTTTATTTGTTACGTACCTGTTACTTATCTCACGTGAGATATATCTCCTTTCTTCTTCCGATAAACTATAACTATCTTCGAGCCATTCATTAAAATTCCGGCCAGTCATAAGCACCTCTGATAACACCCGGTAGGTTACGGAAAAACTCATGTTCTTACTAGTGGAACTTAGATTGCAGAGCGTGGTGACGAGCACAATGAGTATAGTAACGTGACTGATTTATTTTTCAAAAATTTACATCTCATATACGAATGTTTATCATATTGGAAAATTTAGGGTTAGGTACATGTTATTCGCGCGAGGTGGGCGAAGGTCGCGATGGGGAAAATAGCGGGTGCGCGAAGTTTATTTATCAGTGAAGGGCCAAAGAGCGGGCGCGCAAAGTCCGCTTAGAAAATTGCAAACTCAATTAGTGTATTAAATGTTTTGATTGTGCAAAGTTTCATTGTTTTCATAAACAGTATCCATAAACGATACCCAGATAGCCAACCGTGCCACGCACGGATAAAGCACGCAGTGCTACCACTACGTGCGGTCCCTGTGCTGCCACCGTGTCTTCACTGCGTGGAAGCGCACGCGGTGACTGCACGGTAACGGCACCAGAAGGCACACCGTGTAACGAAGAGGGCAGCACTGCGTGCGTTCAGTGTGCCTTCTTCGTGCCCTCGCTGAGCGCATAGCAACTGAGAGGGAGATACGAATAAATGCATAGCGCATTTGATCGTTGGATGTTGAATTGCTTACGTCTTTTGGAGCAAGGAAGCCTACTAACGTAAAGGAGTCTACGACCGCGGCGAATTACTTGATTTTCTGCTGTAAGTATTCTAATATCATAATAAAATATTGTGTATAATTTTCAGAC